>NW_017671857.1:0-203189 GCF_001879085.1 Nicotiana attenuata
AAACCTTTTGCATGTTTCTGATGCTCTGTTTTCTTCCCTGCCGATTCAATGTGACTTGACCTACTTGATTACTATGCTTTGAATGTTTGCTTTACTACTGAACCCTAGCTTATTTCTGCCATTACTGCCAGTTTGTGATTTTGTCAATGAGTTTGGCCTCGCATGTCTGATGACCTTGTTCACTTTATTTATATGCTGAAGTTTCTTCCTTGATTGATATTCATCGTGTAACTGATTTCTGAAGTTTCCCTTTTTATGAACCCTGATTTCACTCGCCCGTTCAAAATTGATTGATTCTTTTCCCATTATTGTAATATTTACCTTGCTGAATCTATTTCCAAAATAAGCATATTTCTGTACTTAGACTTGATCACTTACTTAATGCTTTTACTACTCCATTTATGGCAATAATCAGTCTGTCTCTAAACTGATTTCTTTCCTTATTTGAATATGTTACTACCCGTTAAACAATGATTCCTTAATTAAAGGGAGTCACTTGGGTAATTGATTCTGACTGGAGATTGTTTCTATATTTGTATTAAAACTTTACTTATTACCTTCCTTCGCTCGTTTTCAGAAAAGCTATAAATACCCTGCACCCCTCTTCTTTCAAACACACGAACACAAGGAACGAAACACTTGAGTTCAGAACACACACTTCATTCAAAACTCTCTCTCTTTTTCTCTGTTACTACTTGTGTTGATGCCTTGTCTAGCCGGCTGAAAGCCAAGGCTAGGCTGTGGAAATTTGCTTATGTTTCTTTCTGAATTTGCTTCTTTACTGGTATATTCTAATTAATTTTCCAGCACCAACAACAACATGTTTCTTTACTATCTCCTTCACTCTTGCCTATTTCTTGCTTGTGTTTAATCAAGTTCCATTCCTGAGCATGCTGTAATCTGCCCATTTCTCTTCTGAATTAATGTTTTCTTATGTATGAACTCTGTCAGTCACATATTATGACTTATGAATCCCAAACCCCCATATCCCCTATGTGTTTGTATTCCTTGGTTGGTTTGGGGGCATGTCAGCATTAGACATTGTTGTGCATAACCCAAACCTGACCCTCCCTGGGGTCATAACCTTCATATCCCCTCTATGTGTTGTATTCTCTGGCTGGTTCATGGGTATGCCAGCACCATCTATTGTTGTGCATGTCCAAACCTGACCCTTCCTAGGGTCATATGCTCCCTGCAATGTATTCCCAAACCCTTGGCGCCTTTGTATGAAAATGCTGATTGTTAGCTTTACTACTACTGTTTTTTTTACCCTTACCCCTCTCTATTCTCCACTCAGTTTTAAATCTCTGTTCCTGCACTTCTACTATATTCATAGACTTAGGTTCTGCCCCTCTTGTGTGAGCCTTGCCTTGGGACCCATGAGTTCCCTCTGAACTTGGACACATAAGGGCTGGCCCTTCTACACTGCACTCATCTCTATCTGGTTATGCAAACCTGGGTATAAGCGCTTCCCGGGGTCCCTTTAAACCTTTAGGGAACTTTGGCACACCCAGGTCTGAGAAAGGCTTTGAAACAAGTGGCAGTTGAGGTGTTTTGTTCCATAACTCAGAGAGGAAGTCAGAATCAGGCTTCCTATGGTTGTAATTTCTTATTTTCACACTTTTTTCTGATGTAATTAAGTATTTCGTCAGTAATAATTTGTAATAAACATTTGGGGTTGGTTAGTGAAAAGGGCTGGGTAATTATGCATGTTTGACTATTAGAAGGGTAGAGAACATGCCTATAGGACCTGGTTTTTTGTATGATTAATTCAGCATTTAGATAATATGCCTATAGGATTTTTAGCCCGCATGTTTAAATTCTTAGATAACATGCCTATAGGATTTGTCCCAAATTTTGCATATTTATTACCACACTTAGACACCATGCTCCTAGGATCTAAATGGTTACAATCAGACATCATGCTCATAAGATTAAAATCAGTATTTCTCCATAGAAATCATGCCTATAGGAATCTCAAGTAAACCCTGCCTGCTTCATTTCACGTTCGACTAGATATCATGTCTATAGGAATAAAAAATCAGCAATAATAGATGCCAACGTCTATAGAATCTGAAACCAGTCTAGTCTGAAATCAGCCAAGTACATACTGTTCTGAACTAATTTTCAACGACTCTCTCACTTCCTATTAATACGGTTTAGAAAGCATGTTTATAGGATCTTAAATCGTCTATTCTAGAATTTGTTACTGCTTTGCCCCATTCTGAATTGGTAATAGATATCGTGTTTATAGGATCTCACCCAAACACCTAGGCAAGCCTTAGGTGATAACGATAATAAAATTGAATCCACCTTTGTTAATTAGTAATTACTACAACCAGCAGGCAGGCCTGATTCGGACTTCTTATCTGAGTTATGCAATAAATTTGTCTGCTTCAACAATTAAAACTCCCTTTGCCTTAGTACTTTAAATTCTGGCCTTGATTGTGTTTAAGTCATGCTATTATGTGCTTTGCTTGAGGAGGTATACATGAGCCTTTTTGGATGTTTACATGTTCCCCCTTAATATGCAGTCCTATGTGTTTTGCATGTCGCCTTAGCTTTTTCACCTTTTTAAACCTCAAAGTTAGCCTAATATCCCTCCCCTTTAGGAATAGTAGTCCTAAGTGCCTCCAGGACTGATAGGAATGGGACGGGTAATAGCATGTAATAGCGGTCGAAACCAATTTGTGCTTTAGTACCTCGACGGGGTGGGAAGGGTAGATATGGATATGATGACCGGTGTGCTAATACCACGTGTAGCCCCTCTTTCGAGGAGTGATTACCGAGTATTGCATTGATGTGATCCATATTGCAAATAAACCTAGGACCTCCGCCTCCTCTTTCTTTTCCTTTAAATATTTATAGAATTGTAACTTCTTTTCAAAATCAGCCCTTTAATGATTGCTTTGCAAACTCTGTTTTACTTTTATCACTTCCAAACATTTGTGTATTAAAATCCCCTCTTATTTGAGTCTTATTTGTTTACTTATTAATTGAACAAATTCACAAAGAACTATCTGGCCGGGAACCATACTATTGGATCCTGAGGGGTGCCTAACACCTTCCCCTTAGGATAATTTCAAGCCCTTACCCTATCTCAAGTTATCAAAAAATATTGTTGTAGTTGAACCTTATAGGTGTCCTAATGCACAATCATTAGGTGGCGATTCTTCAATGCAAAAACCTAGTTCCCAAAAGGAATGAGTTGTCCTATACCCAAAATATCATAAACCCGATTTTCCGATGCAAAGAGGGAAAAAGGGGGCGCGACAGCATGGCGACTCTACTTGGGATTTTTTTTAGGCTTTTACCATTTTAGATTATTCTTGTGAATTTGTACCTCTCTCTCTATGTGCAATTATATGTTTAATTCCTTTCAACATTTAATTTCTTCTTCAGAAGCAAAACTGACATGTCTTCCTTGTTTTCTTTCCTTTACTGCTTTAAATTATGAAACTGCTGTATTTATCGCTTTCTTAATGTGCAAATACATGTCAACATGATTTCTTTTTAATTATTGCATAATCATGCTCAACATCACACTCCACTCGTGCCAAAACAAATACTATAGCAACACTTATAATGAGTGGTTGCGCTCTTCCTATATCATTACCCCTAAATTCGGAAAGGCATATTTGCGGTAAAACTAGTCGATCAGCGGTGCAGTTGACAGTTTCGAGCCTTCCCCGTTGAGTTGTGGGCTCAAGGGTACTAGTCTAAAACCCCATAGAAACCCGACTATGTTCAAATTATGCATGCATCATGGTCAAACCTAGCTGGGCCAGTTATGTTGTCCACATAATGATCCTTTAAGATAGCCTTGTCCAAAAGTCCACTGGGTTGCCCTAAACCCAAACGGACATCATCACGTTCTGTGCATTTATTTGGAGAACTAAATGATTCATGCTAATTGTTGATATTAAATAGTCGAGTCTGGTGGGGGTAGGGTCTAACCCTTCTATTTTGCAGATAATGAGTCACGGAATCCCCAGATTCGGCATAGTCACCAACATCCATCCAAGACTGCTAAGCTGGTGGAAAGATCTTCACTCTGGTGATCAAACTCTCGTCCAGAAATATCTAGGAAATCTACCTTCCCTCCTGGAGATCCAACCCAATAACAAGATCATAGAAGCTGCCACACTGTTTTGGGATTGTGAAAGGGTTGTGTTCCGCTTTGGGGACATTGAAATGACACCCTTGCTAGAGGAGATAGGAGGATTGGCCGGTCTAGTATAGGAAACTCCGGGTTTGCTAATGCCTGAGAACCGCAAAGGTAGGGGCTTCCTTAAAATGATGGGTTTGAAGAAGAATCTAGAATTAACATGCTTGAAGGATTCATACATTCCTTTTGATTACTTGTATGAAAGGTATGGTCACAGCAAATCTTACCATACCTACTCTGGCGAGTTTGCCATCACATCTTTGGGACACATCCATCGCAGAGTTTTCGTCTTTATATTCTGCTTCCTGGGTCTGATTGTATTCCCGACAAAGAAAGGCAGAATTCACACCAGGCTGGCTATGGTAACCAAAACCCTAATGGAAGGGATTGATGGGCAGGCGTTCAGCATCGTACCCATGATTATTGCAGACATATACCGAGCCTTGGAGAAGTGTCAGCGAGGAGCAAAACACTTTGAAGGTTGCAATCTATTACTCCAACTCTGGCTCATGGAACATCTCCAAAAAGGCGAATATCGACAAGAAATCCGGCGTAGGGACTGGGATGATCACATCGCTTTCCATCACCCAAAGCGAATGAATTACATCCCCGACATGTTCGCTCAGCCAGAGGATGCTAAAGGATGGGTTGAGCTATTTGATAATTTGACCGAGGAGCAAATTCAGTGGATGTTCGAATGGTTTCCAACGGAGGAGTTCATCGCCCGATCAAGAGACGCACCTTTCCTGATACTGATTGGTCTCAGGGGGACACACCCTTACGTCCCGCTTCGGGTTATGAGGCAAGCTGGTAGGAAGCAGGTTATACCCAGGGTCGACAAGATGAGTCATTTCCGAGCTGACTTCCAAGAGGATGATAGTCCTTACAAATGCCAAGCTCAGCATATGTGGCACTGCAAGATCATAATGGGGAGAGATACCATCGAGCCAGACAGGTATCATGCTGGTTGCGCTCCTTTCTACTCAGGTTGGTTGGAAGACAATCATGATGGTCTGGGCCAGCCAGGGTTTGCTCGAGGTCACAGGATTATAGATGAAAGGGCCGAGGCACAGGTCAAATACAACCAATTGCGCAAAAGAATCCGGGAGTACGAAAGCGAGCACCGCGAGATACAAGAATCTAACCAGAAGCTAATTGAGGAATGGAAGGACATGGCTGTCAGTGCCAACAAGCGACTGGGATACTTGGAGCGAGGCATAGTGGAGTTAGAGAGAAAGTTTCTTAAGAGAGTCGAAGACTGCCAAAATGCTGAAGGAACCGAAGGCGGATATCTGGCCAGGGCGTACCTATTGCTGGGACTTCGCGAGTTGGGGAAGCTGTTCGACGGAGCAAAGGATGCCGAATCTGGGGAGGGTTCTTCTGGGACCAAATAGATAGGAGTTTATCTTTTCGCTTTATAAAATGTAATAAGGCCAATGGCCATTAGTGATTTTATTTCTTGCTTATTTAGTGTCGTTTTGGGATTCTTCTATTTTTATCAATAAAATGAAGCATTTAGCATTCTAAGTTCTCCAAATCAACTTGTCGCTAGGCCTACCTCGGGCACACAGAGGTCCCCAAATTAGGACAGAGTTTACATTCCCGCACTATGTGTTTAAGTATTGCAATACTTCCTATAATCCTCACTAATTTGGTTACCTTTTTGTTTTATTTTTGTTTTGTTATTACCCTCCCCAAAGGTTAGTTCGTGCACTCTGGCAACATCATCCTATTCCACGAGATCCAGGGGCCCTCCACCCACTCCTCCTCTTAGTCCTGTCAAAAACAAGAACAAAGGCAAGATGGAAGATTTGAACAACGTCGGAAAGGAGAATTCAACTGAACGGGTAGAGGCCACTAATGGTCATGGTACTCAGGGAAATGTATCCCAACTTGAACAGAAATTGCTGAAATTCCAGGAAGAGCTCGACCAGGATCGGAATCTGGCAAGCTTGTCATTTTTCCTCAGCACCCCGGATGTCACCTTTCCCAATACTCAAAACCCTACACCACCTCAAAACATCTCGAAGCAACAGAATCATCCCGCTCCTCATACTATTCCACTAAAGACCCAATGCAACACCTTCCATACCTCAAACAACACCCCGTTACTCATCCCAGGACTCCAAAACTCCATAAATGACCACTTCCACACCCACCATAACACCCCCATCTACGTGGAGACCATGCCACACTCCACCCAACCCATCTCAAGCACACCCGAGTCTGATGATAAAGACTTGCTCATCAGGAACCTAGCTGAGAAACTTAAGAAATTGACTCGCCGGATTCAGGGCGTTGAAGGAAACAAGGGAATTGAGGGGCTGAACTATGAAGATCTTTGCATACAGCCCGATGTCGAACTGCCCGAGGGGTACAAACCTCCGAAGTTCGAAATGTTTGACGGTACAGGCGATCCAAGGGTCCATTTGAGGACGTATTGTGACAAGCTGGTTGGAGCAGGGAAAGACGAGAGAATCCGCATGAAGCTGTTCATGAGGAGTCTGAAAGGAGATGCGCTATCTTGGTACATCAGCCAAGATCCAAAGAAGTGGTCAAGCTGGGTAGGCATGGGGTCCGACTTTATGGACAGGTTTAGGTTTAACACAGAGAATGCGCCGAATGTGTTCTATATTCAGAATCTAAAGAAGAAGCCTACAGAAACATTTCGCGAGTATGCTACTCGCTGGAGGTCCGAAGCTGCTAAGGTCAAACCTGCCTTATAGGAGGAACAGATGAACAAATTCTTTGTCCGGGCCCAAGACCCGCAATACTATGAACGACTAATGATGATCGAGAGCCACAAAGACATTATCAAACTGGGTGAAAGGATCGAAGAGGGTATCAAAAGCGGTATGGTTACAAACTTCGAGGCCTTGCAAGCTACAAATAAGGCCTTACAGTCCGGTGGTGTGTCCAAGAAAAGAGACGTAGGAGCCGTGATGGTTGCACAAAGGACCAAATCTCCTATCAAATACCAAACTTACCCAACACCTCCACTCACATATCAGCCACCCCCAAATTACCAAGCACCCTCCTACCAAGCTCCACCACCAACTTATCAGTCATCTCCACCTCCCACATATCAGCCTATCTCACCCAGATATTCCCAACCCGTAAATGTCTACCAAACTTACAATGATCAACCATCCAACTATCAATCACCTCCTGCACGTCAGAACTTCCCTAGACCCCGACCAAATTTTGATCGCAGGCCTCCCAAACAATATACATCCATCGCTGAACCTATTGACCAGTTGTACGAGAGACTCAAAGCCGCTGGCTATGTCACCCCCATCCCTGCTACCACTCTTGAGAACCCTTCTCAGTGGGTTAACCCAAACAAATCCTATGCATACCACTCCAGCATGAAAGGGCACACCATCGACGAATGTCGTTCTTTGAAAGACAAGATTCAGTCTCTGATAGATAATAAGATTATTGTGGCAAAGGAACCCGCTCCAAATATCCGTAACAACCCTCTACCAGACCATAAAGGCGGGGGTATTCACATGATTAAAGTGGAGGATGATTGGGATCCCGAGGGATCCATCGGGCTGATCGCAGAAGGCGATGATCCAAAGAAACCAGTAGTTACTCTCAACCCCATCATAGTCCAGATCCAACCATCTGAGGTAGATGTGTCTATCCCTCTTAAGTTTGAAGCAACGTCATCTGCAAAGACACCAGCGACAATTGAGGTCGAATTCTTGTCTCCGGCAAATGCATCCGCACCGTTTGAAGTTGCAGTTTTACCACCCAGAGCACATGCTCCGGTCGGAGTAAGGATAGCCACGCCGATCCCAGTGGCGATGTCGACCATGATACCATCCCATACAAAGGCTGTACCCTGGGACTACACAGCCAAGGCAAGGAGAAAAGGCAAGGTCAGGTTCGAAGAGACTGTTGCAGCACAGGGTATGACAAGAACTGGGAGAGTCTACACCCCTGGATACCTAGCTGAGTCCAGCAAGCAGGCCTCTAACCGGCCACCCATCATTGAGATAGGTCCAGACGATCTTTGGAGAAAAATACATGCCAAAGAGTATTCGGTCATCGACCAACTAAACAAAACACCAGCACAGATATTCATCCTCTCGCTGCTGCAGAATTCCAAGACACACAAAAATGCTCTGTTGAAGGTGCTGAGTGAAGCCTACGTGCCGAGCAACATTACCGACGGGGAAATGGCTAATATGGTAGGACAGGTATTAGAAAGCCATAAAATCACCTTCTATGAGGACGAGCTGCCACCTGAAGGGCTGGGTCTCAAGAAAGCCCTGCACATCACCGTGCAATGCGAAGACTATTTCATCACCAGGATCCAGGTCGACGGGGGTTCCAGCCTTAACATATGTCCTCTGGTGACACTCAAGAAGTTGGGCAAAGGGCTGCATGAGATAAAAGAAGGAGCAATCAACGTGAAAGCCTTTGATGGGTCTCAGAGGTCTACCATTGGGGAGATTAATCTATGCTTGCAAATGGGGCTAACCTGGTTCGATGTTGATTTCCAGGTGATAGATATGCCAGCGTCTTACAGCCTGCTGTTGGGACGGCCATGGATTCACGCTGCCGGGGCCGTAGCATCAACACTGCACCAGGCAGTAAAGTTCAAATGGAATCACCAGGAGGTGATCATTCACGGCGATGGTAGCAACCCCATATATAGTTGCCAGACCATTCCAGCGATCGGAGGGAGAAGAAAGCTGGGCGGAGAAACCTACCACCACATCGAGCGGGTCAATGCTATCGTCAAAGACAAATGGTGGGATAACAAGATCGAGAGTATATCAAATTGGAGTGGGTACGAGCCTGGCAAAGGACTCGGCAAAAACCTCCAAGGAATCGCTAAACCCATAACACTCAAGAAACATGGCACCACTTTCGGCTTGTGGTACGAATACACCCGGGAATAGTTCAACAACTGGTCTCCACCATGGTGCGGTCCTTACTACCCACTAGAGCAGCCGATACCGCATTTGGAGCAGACTTTCCAACAGGCTGACGTCGTCTATGGAACGGACGAAGAAGAAGCGCTTGCAGTAGTGAAAAACTTGTTTTTAGAGGACAATGATATGGATTGCTGTGTTATTCTTGAGGAGGAGGGGGAGGAAGGCCCTTCCATACAGGCTGTAAGCAGAGGAGCACGCCTCAACAACTGGACTATCAGGACAACCAGAGCCCGGAGAGCCTCGGGGTAGCAAGGCTAAAACAAGCATCATACACTAGTTTTATTTACTAGATGATTTTCTTTTCGCATTTTTATTCCCGCAATAAGATCTTCAATGTTCAAAACAGTTATGAAATTTATCAAAGCATTTCGACTTTTCTTATGAATCAACACTCATTATTATTTTTCTCTCATTACGTTACTTATACAACATTACTATTACTTATTTTGATGAACCAATGACTGTGACATGCAATGAGACAACGCAATAAACAGACATTGATTCAGAAGAAGATGACATACCCGAGGAGATTGTCAAAGAAGTGGAGAACTTTGAGAACAGACCTAAATCCAACCTGTACGAGACAGAAGTTGTTAACCTGGGAGATGCAGAAAATGTCAAGGAAACACGAATCAACGTTCACTTATCGCCATCAGAAAAGAAGGAATACACAGAATTTCTAAGGGAATATGAAGACATATTCGCCTGGTCATATGATGACATAACTGGTCTGAGTACGTCTATTATGGCTCACAAACTGCCAAGCGATTTGACATGTTCGCCGGTAAAGCAAAAGCTCAGAAAGTTCAAGCCTGACATGAGTTTGAAAATCAAGGAAGAAGTCACTAAGCAAGTCGAAGCTAAGGTTCTCAGGGTAGTAGAATACCTGACATGGTTAGCCAACATCGTGCCAGTGCCAAAGAAGGACGAGAAGGTCAGAGTCTGCACCGACTACTGGGATCTCAACCAGGCCAGTCCGAAAGACGACTTCCCTTTGCCGAACATACATATCCTGATCGACAACTGCCAAGCATGAGCTACAGTCATTCATAGATTGCTTCGCTGGATATCATCAGATCTGGATGGATGAGGAAGACACTGAGAAAACGGATTTCATTACGCTGCGGGGAATGTATTGTTACAAAATGATGTCGTTCGGCCTGAAGAATGCAGGGGCCACCTACATGAGGGCCATGACTACCATTTTCCATGATATGATACACAAGGAAATTGAGGTATACGTGGACGATGTTATCATCAAATCCAAGAAAGCCGCTGACCACATAAAAGATCTGAGGAAGTTTTTCAACAGATTACGGAGGTACAACCTGAAACTAAATCCCGCAAAATGGGCATTTGGGGTACCCGCTAGGACATTGCTGGGGTTTATTGTGAGTCGCCGAGGAATAGAACTGGATCGATCAAAGGTCAAAGCCATTCAAGAACTACCACCGCCAAAGAACAAGAAGGATGTGATGAGTTTCTTGGGAAGACATAACTACATCAGCCGACTTACTGTGCCCATGTTGAGGATGAGGCGGACAGAAAACCTTGGTTCCATGATATCAAGGAATATTTGACAAAGGGAGAGTATCCGGAGCCTGCCAATGATACCTAGAAGCGCACACTTCGGAGATTGTCTAACAACTTCTTTCACAGCGGAGGAACCCTATATAGGAGGACTCCTGATTTGGGATTACTAAGGTGTGTCGACGTAAAGGAAGCATCCAAGCTGCTAGAGGAAATTCATGCTGGGACCTGTGGTCCACATATGAACGGTTTTGTTTTAGCAAAGAAGATACTCCGGGCCGGTTACTTTTGGATGATTATGGAAACAGACTGCATCCAGTATGTTCAGAAATGCCACCGCTGTCAAATACATGCAGACATGATAAAGGTGCCTCCAAATGAGCTTAATGCAACAAGCTCACCATGGCCGTTTGCCGCTTGGGGAATGGATGTTATTGGACCAGTCGAGCCTGCCGCTTCCAACGGGCACAGGTTTATTCTAGTAGCAATCGACTATTTTAGGAAATGGGTCGAAGCAGCATCTTACAGAGCAGTGACTAAGAAAGTCGTGGCAGACTTTGTCCGCGACCGCATTGTTTGTCGATTCGATATTCCACAGTCAATCATTACGGATAATGGCTCCAACCTCAACAGCGACTTGATGAAAACCATGTGTGAGACTTTTAAGATCAGACACGAGAATTCCACAGCCTACAGGTCTCAAATGAACGGGGCCGTAGAAGCCGCCAACAAGAATATCAAGAAGATATTGAGGAAAATGATAGAAAAACATAAACAGTGGCACGAGAAGTTAGTGTTTGCTCTATTGGAGTATCGCACCACAGTCCGCACATCGACCGAGGCAACCCCCTATATACTGGTTTATGGTACAGAGGCGGTCATTCCCGCCGAAGTAGAAATTCCTTCCCTAAGGATCATACAGGAAGCTGATCTCGACGATGCAGAATGGGTGTAAAGTCGTTATGAGCAACTAGCTCTTATAGACGAAAAGAGGATGAACGCAGTTTGCCATGGTCAACTCTATCAAAACAGAATGTCTAGAGCCTTCAACAAAAGAGTCAAGCCAAGACAGTTCACACCGGGACAACTGGTGTTAAAAGAAAATTTTTCGCATCAAGATGAAGCCAAAGGGAAGTTCTCTCCCAACTGGCAAGGTCCGTACATGGTTCAGCGGGTTCTGACAGGAGGAGCCCTCATACTTGCAGAAATGGATGGAGAAGTCTGGCCAAAACCGATCAATTCAGATGCAGTCAAGCGTTACAATGTGTAATCTTTATGCTTTCTTTACATGATGTAAATTGAACTACGCCTGACCTGATTCCCGTTTAAGAGGGGATACGTAGGCAGCACTATGGGTTCGGTCACAATTCAATAAAACTTTCATTTTCCCCCCGAAATTGGAAACTGGGGCAGAATTTTGAGGAGGACCCTCAAAATTCCGAAGTAACTTCAGCCAATCGCCGCACGAGCAGCAGTCAGAAGTGTCAACCCATCAAACTGGGGCAGAATTTTGAGGAGGACCCTCAAAATTCCGTAGCAAGAGAGGTTGCAATGTCCTGAATTGCGTCACAGTCGGCAGTTTATCTAAAAACTATTTTTTGTTATACATTTATGTCATACTCTTACAAATCGTGCATGTCTATTACTGATATTGCCTTGTTTAGAAACGCTACACCAATGATACATACAGTATCACCAGATCAAAGCCAAGCAGGTCAAGCAGAGCCAGCGGTGACACGAACTAACCTCCCCCCTTTTACAAAACTCACGATTTTTCTTTCGATGCAGGCACTTGGATTGCGAAATCATCAAACATACTATACATTCACGAGACAAACATTGTTCAGAAATACAACTCTCAAGACCGTTGCACTTACCCACATCTGCTATCCACACACACCGGCGATATTCCGTGTTCATAATGTCCCCAGCAGTCACAATATCGCGATCTGCTATCAGCTAAGGAAGCTCCGTTACCATTTGCCATTTTATCTCTTGCATTCTGCCTTTCAACTTGCATAAGGCTACCATTCTGCCTTCCGAGGTTAAGCTCTACCTCCATCTGCATCTGCATTGCATAAGGCTACTATTCTGCCTTCCGAGAGTAAACGCTGTCTCCATCCGCATCTGCATGGCTGAAAGATCGCCTCATACTGCACCTGCATGGCTGAAAGATCTCCACATACCGCATCTGCATGGCTGAAAAATCGCCTCATACTGCATCTGCATGGCTGAAAGATCGCCTCATACTGCATCTGCATGGCTAAAAGATCGCCTCATACTGCATCTGCATGGCTGAAAGATCGCCTCATACTGCATTTGCATGGCTGAAAGATCGCCTCATATTGCATCTGCATGGCTGAAAGATCACCACATACCGCATCTACATGGATGAAAGATCGCCTCATACTGCATCTGCATGGCTGAAAGATCGCCTCATACCACATTTGCACGGCTGAAAGATCGCCACATGCTACTGCATCTCATGGGCTGAAAGATCGCCAAATTATCCAAAGGCGTCATCTTTCGGAGGCACCATCTTCATAGCCTGAGAACACCATGTCATGGCCTGAGGACCCCCTTTAATCTCTTGCATATCATTATTCAAAGGCATCATGGTTCGGAGGCACCATTTTCATGGCCCGAGAGCACCATTTCATAGCCTGCGAATCCGTTATTATGCGCTTCATGGCCCAGGACACCATGGTCTAAAGACGTCATCCTAACCGTCCAAAGACAACATTCATGGTCCCACGGGAATTTGCATCATGTCTAAATTTACGCATAATATATGCTTTGTATTACTTATTTGTAGGTAAACCGACAAGCAACAGCCATCCCGACAGGAGCGCTTCCGCTCCAGTGCCCGCAGCCACATCAAACCTAACCATCCCCGTAAGCCTTGCACTCACCCTGACCGAAACATTGCATCCGTTCTTGGAAAGTACACGTCGGCATACTCCGCCAACGGATCCTGAACTACATATGGCCTGATTCCTATAAAACCAGGGATATGTAGGCAGCTCAGAAGCCAGGGCGCGGCCTATCTTCTTCAAACCGCTTCGTTCGGTCAAATTGGCCATCATATCTTTACCCAACAACTCTTTTATCCTTCCCAGGTAAAGCGGGGCAGCTGTTGATACCCAATTTTTTCCTATGTATTCTTCAGTATGTAAAATAACTGTAAAATGGCATATGTATGCATATATAAGTATATCCAAGTGTTTCATTATTTTTCCTTAATTTTTAAAGATTTTTAAATCAATTTATTCCCCTATTTTATCCATAAAAATTCAATAATAATTTCTAAAATTGTCATCTTTGGTGATTCACTTGTTGAACTTTTATATTTATGCTAAAATATAGCCAAGATGATTTTTGCATATTTTTACAAATTTTACTTAGTATTTTTAAAGCTAAAATTGCATAATTGCAATATTAGCCTCTTTTAGGATTTAATTACGTTTACATTTACAAAAATTAACTCCAGTATTTTCTAAATAGTTAATTATATGTCATAAATCATATTAGTGCCTTCAATTTATTTCCAGAAATTAATTTATTACTTTTTATAAATTAAATAGGGAAAATTGACTATTTAAATAATGGCCCAATTTCATTTCAATTATAACCTAAAATCTGACCCCAATTGAACCCAATTAAACCCCGACCCAATCCCAAATAAACCGACACAGACCCGGATCCCCACCTGCCCTTTCTAATCTCGACCGTTGATCTACCAGATCAACGGTCCACGTTATTTCTTGCCTTTTAAGCCCAACGACCCCCCAAAACCCTACCCTATTCATTCATTTGCACCGCCCCTGAATCCCTCCTCTCCCAAATTCTCTCTACAACACCACCCAAACCCTAGCCACCGCCACCCTAATCCACCATAATCCATGGCCTTCCAGGGTCATCTGAGACCTGTACCAGCCTTCCCTAGCTTTTATGTGTTTGGTTCTGTGGTCTCATGACCAGATTTTGAAGGAATTTGGTCCAGTCCTTGCTCGATGACCTTTCTTCGGTCATCCCTGACCTTTCTCCAGCCAGTCATGGCCATTCGAGTCAGATCCTTGACTCTCCTGGCTAGATCGGTAACTTTCAAGGCCTTTCTCATTGCTTTTGGGTTTTCTGAAACCCTAATCTCTAAGACTTTTTTGATTTCTTTTAGATCTACCTTAGATCTGTTCTTGCCATGAACTTTTTAAGTGCTTCTCGAAGTTTCTTTAACCTTTCTTTCAAAATGACTCTTCACTTTCCGATTAGGGTTTTCCTTCAAGTTTTTCTTTTCAAAATCTCCTCTCTGATTTTAACATGTTTCTGATTTTGCTATGTTTTGTTCATGTTATTCTCCTATCTGAGTTAGCATGTTGAAAACCATAATTTCTTTTGGGTTCATTCGAGTTCTGAAACTGTTCGTTAGATGTGTACCCATCTAATTGCTAGTACTTGTTTGATTTATTTGTTTATCATCTTTTAAAATCGATTGTTGTTGAAGCCCTAGATCTTTGGGGTCTGAAATTGCTTGTTTGAGTATTTGACTTGACTAAAGCTTTGTTTTAAAACTCTCTTTTCTCTATGTGACTTATCTGACTATGGATGAAACCCTAACTTTTTAAAAGGGTTTCCTCACCTGCTATTTTCAAAACCTTTACATGTCTCTGAGGCTATGTTTTCTTCTTTGTTGATTCAATGAGATTTCACCTACTTGATTACTATGCTTCGAATGCTTGCTTTACTACTGAAACCTAGCCTACTTCTGCTACTACTGCCCGTTTGTGATTTTGTCCATGAGTTTGGCCTCACATGTCTGATGACCTTGTTCACTTTATTTATAGTCTGAAGTTTCTTCCTTGATTGATCTTCATCTTGTGACTAATTTCAAAGCTCTCCTTTTATGAACCCTGATTTCACTCGCCCGTTCAAAATTGATTGATTCTTTTCCATTTGTTGTAATATTTACCTTGCTGAATCTATTCCCAAAATAAGTATATTTCTGTACTTAGACTCGATTGCTTACTTAATATTTTTTACTACTTCTTTTATGGCAATAATCAGGCTGTCTCTAAATTGATTTCCTTCGTTATTTGAATTTGTTAAACAGTGATTCCTTAATTAAAGGAAATCACTTGTATGATTGATTCTGACTATTGATTGTTTCCATATTTGTACTAAAATTTTACTTATTACCTTTCCTTCACTCGTTTTCAAAAGGCTATAAATACACAACACCCCTCTTCTTTAAAAAAAACAAGACAAGGAACAAAACACTTGAGTTCAAAACATACATTTTACTAAAAACTCTCTCTTTGCTCTGTTACTACTCGTGCTGCTGCCTTACCTAGCCGGTTGAAAGCCAGGGCTAGGCTATGGGAAATTTGCTTACTTTTCTTTCTGCATTTGCTTCTTTAATGGTATGTTCTAATTAATTTTCCAGCATCAACAACAACATGTTTCTTTATTAGTTCCCTCACTCTTGCCTGTTTTCCTGCGTGTGTTTACTCAAGTTCCATTAGTGAACATGCTGTAATTTGCCACTTCCTCCTCTGAATTAATGTTTTTTTTATGTATGAACTCTGTCAGTCACTTATTGTGATTTGTGAATCCCAAACCCCCATATTCCCTATGTGTTTGTATTCCTTGGTTGGTTTGGGGGCATGTCAGCATTAGACATTGCTGTGCATAACCCAAACCTGACCTTCCCTGGGGTCATAACCTTCATATCCCCTCTATGTGTTGTATTCTCTGGCTGGTTCATGGGCATGCCAGCACCATCTGTTGCTGTACATGCCCAAACCTGTCCCCTTCCTAAGGTCATATACTCCCTGCAATGAATTCCCAAACCCCTGACCCCTTTGTATGAAAGTGCTGATTCTGTGTAATGTTAGTTGTACTACTACTATTTTCCAATCACCCTTACCCCTCTCTATTCTCCACTCAGTTTTAAATCTCTGTTCCTGCACTTCCACTATATTCTTAGACTTAGGTTCTGCCCCTCTTGTGTAAGCCTTGTCTTGGGACCCATGAACTCCCTCTGAACTTGGACACATAAGGGCTGGCCCTTCCACACTGCACTCATCTCTATCTGGTTATGAAAACTTTGGTGTAAGCGCTGCCCGAGGTCCCTTAAAACCTTTAGGGAACTTTGACACACCCAGGTCTGAGAAAGGCTTTGTAACAAGTGGCATTTGAGGTGTTTTGTTCCATAACTCAGGGAGGAAGTCAGAATCAGGCTTCCTATGGTTGTAATTTCTTATTTTAACACTTTTCTGATGTAATTCAGTATTTCGTCTGTAATAATTTGTAATTAAAATTTGGAGTTGGTTAGTGAAAAGGGCTGGCTAATTATGTATGTTTGTCTACTAGAAGGGTAGAGAACTTGCCTATAGGACCTGTTTTTTTTGTATGATTAATTCAGCATTTAGATAATATGCCTATAGGATTTTTAGCCCGCATGTTTAAATTCTGCATTTAGATAACCTGCCTATAGGATTTGTCCCAAATTCTGCATGTTTATTACCACACTTAGACACCATGCTCCTAGGATCTAAATGTTTACAATCAGACATCATGCTCATAAGATTAAAAGCAGTATTTCTCCGTAGAAATCATGCCTATAAGAATCTCAAGTAAAACCTGCGTGCTTCATTTCACGTTCGACTAGATATCATGTCTATAGGAATAAAAAATCAGCAATAATAGATGCCAACGTCTATAGAATCTGAAACCAGTCTAGTCTGAAATCAGCCTAGCTCATACTGTTCTGAACTAATTTTCAACGACTCTCTCCCTTCCTATTAATACGGTTTAGAAAGCATAGGATCTTAATTCGTTTATTCTAGAATTTGTTACTGCTTTGCCCCACTCTGAATTGGTAATAGATATCGTGTTTATAGGATCTCACCCAAACACCTAGGCAATCCTTAGGTGATAACGATAATAAAACTGAATCCGCCTTTGTTAATTAGTAATTACTACAACCAGCAGGCAGGCCTGATTCGGACTTCTTATATGAGTTATGCAATAAATTGGTCTGCTTCAACAATTAAAACTCCCTTTGCTTTAGTACTTTAAATTCTGGCCTTGATTTTGTTTAAGTCATGCTATTTATGTGCTTTTCTTGAGGAGGTATACATGAGCTTTTTTGGATGTTTACATGTTTCCCCTTAATGTGCAGTCTTATGTGTTTTCTATGTCGCCCTAGCTTTTTCACCTTTTGAAACCTCAAAGTCAGCCTATTATCCCTCCCCTTTAGGAATAGTAGTCCTAAGTGCCTCCGGGACTGATAGGAATGGGACGTGTAATAGCATGAAATAGCGGTCGAGACCAATCTGCGCTTTAGTACCTCGACGAGGTAGGAAGGGTAGATATGGATATGATGACCGGTGCGCTAATACCACGTGTAGCCCCTCTTTCGAGGAGTGATTACCAGGTTTTGTATTGGTGTGATCCATATTGCAAATAAACCTAGGACCTCCCCCTCCTCTTTCTTTTCCTTTAAATATTTATAGAATTGTAACTTCTTTTCAAAATCAGCCCTTTAATGATTGCTTTGCAAACTCTGTTTTACTTTTATCACTTCCAAACACTTGTGTATTAAAATCCCCTCTTATTTGAGTCTTATTTGCTTACTTGTTAATTGCACAAATTCACAAAGAACTATCTGGCCGGGAACCACACTAGTGGATCCTGAGGGGTGCCTAACACCTTCCCTTTAGGATAATTTCAAGCACTTACCCTATCTCTGGTTGTCAAAAAATATAGTTGTAGTTGAACCTTATAGGTGTCCTAATGCACCCTAAATCATTAGATGATGACTCTTCAATGCAAAAACCCAGTTCCCAAAAGGAATGAGTTGTCCTATACCCAAAATGTCATAAACCCGATTTTCCGATGCAAAGAGGGAAAAAGAGGGCGCGACAATAACTTCATTGTTTTTTCAGGCTTTAGTGCTTCATCATGAAAGCTTCCTCCGATCCCACTTGGAGATTAGCTAGCTCGAGTTTGAGCTCAAAGAGCAAGTCCGGAAGAAGGACATGTACAGGGCTCTTAGTGAGCAGCAAGACGAAGCCCTCAAGGACCTCCCGATTCTTCAAACTGAGCTGGAGAAGGTAAAAAAACCTTGAAGCGGGAACACACTGACCCGGTTAAGAAGGTAAAGATCTTTGAGGCTAAAAACGAGAAGCTAGTCGTGGTGACTAACGACACAACTTCATAGGTCCAAGAGAAGATAGACCTGATTGATCAGCTTCCGTTTGAGATGGATAAGGTCTAGGCCACGATCAAGCCGTGGAAGGGCAGGATGGACCTGCTGGCTTCAGAGAAAGAAGTTGCAAAACCAGAGTTGGAATCAGCTGAAAACCAACTCGGGGTGGCAAAGGACAAAGCCGATAAGTGGTCTCGGCTAAACAATGATCTCCGGGCACAGTTGAGCTCGACCCTTGTGGAACGGGATGCCCTCAGACAAGAATATGCCGTACTGAGGTCCAAATTGGATGCAATCTCTTCTGACGTCAAGGAAATGTTGGCCCAATACAAGGCTGATGTGGTGGTAATCGAGGCCCGCTTAAAGATGAAGACTGAATACGTAAAACGGCTATCGCGAAGCGAGACCCTCGAGGAGATCCATGCCCGAGGTTTTGGCCTGTCGCCCAAGATTGAAGAATCCAAGAGACTCGAGTCCGAGGTGAAGGAACTCTACACCAGATGGTCCGGAAGGCTCCGAGGGTTTCGACGGCTCTAGTGATGAATCGAGCCCCGGTGAAGACCGGGTGTAAATGCCTTAGTTCTTTTTAGTTTTTCTTTGTGTACGTTTTTTAATTATTTAAGGGCCATTTTATCGTGCCTTTGTAAATATTTTTCTTTGAATATATAAAATTTCCCCTTTTGGCAATGTCGTATCTTTTCAGCATCTACTTGCAATTTTTTATTTGTGCATCATTTTTAATGCCTTAACATAAAATCAAATGTAGTCTAGAGCATCTGTTCTTCGGAGGCCCATATGATTTCGATGGCAACTCCGGATTACTTGTGGTTTGACTCTTCGATAAAACCGAAGGCCTTTGAGATTCTTAAGTATTTTAGACGATGTCTTTTCCGGGGGTAACCTTTTAATAGGTTTCGATTTTTCGTAATGGCCTTACTTTTTTATTACGGGCTTTGGATGTCTCCGAGCCATTTTTATTGTGGTTGTAGCCTTTCATATTCGGGCACTGCCTAATAAGCTTAGTACCTTCGGGATTCGGTAGCCCGGGTCGTCCGACTTTTAGTCGGACGACAGTCCCCGAATAGGGATAGCCTGTGGGCTTGACAGTCCCCGAGTAGGGGTAGCTCAATGAAATAAAATGCATAGTAATAAGGTGTAATGGAAGTATAAATTTTGTTCATTGCTTAATATGCAAGGTACATGATCAGAGGCGCAAAAAACATTGTGCAGTGGCTAGAGTGGACTATGTGGATATGGTTTGCTTGACTGTTTGACCCTTACAATGAATCCTAACCACCAAGCCTTAGCTTTTGGCACATAAAATTTTCTTTCCCCTTGCTAACTATCTTAATCTAGGAATAATTCCCCCAGTATTCGAGGCCGAACTTGTGAGGGCTCAAATACTGTTGATCTGATGCCAACGGTCACTGACTCGAGTTTAGAGCCAGTGTTCAAATCTAAGGTAGCACGTTTTACTGTTGCCTCATTAAAAACCTTGCCAAGAAATCCACTTTGGGACAAAACCGGTTCAAGGGAAAAAGAGTGCAACTCGTGCTTTCATACCTAATAGCCACATCCGTCCCTGGCCAAGTACCTACATACGTTAGCCTGTAATGTAGCAAACCAAAAATGGAATAAAGTCTGTACCTTAGAAGTAGTACCGCTTTAAGTGTGCCACGTTCTAGTTGTTTGGTAGTTGTGCACCTTTTCCCGCTTTGAGTTTGTATGAGCCTTTGCCGGTTATTCAGATAACTCGATATAGTCCTTCCCAATTTGAGCCCAATTTCCCTTCGTTTAGGTTCTTGGTATGTAGTGTTACCTTTCTCGATACCAAGTCCCCAACTTGAAAGTGTCGGAGGCTAGCTCTTCGATTGTAATACCTTTCTATTCGCTGCTTCTGGGCGGCCAATCGGACCATGGCGGCCTCCCGCCTTTCATCCAATAGTTCCAGGCTCATGATCATGACCTCGCCGTTTGACTCTTCGGTAACATACTGTAACCTGAGGCTCGGTTCCCCCACCTCGACTGGTATCAAGGCTTCGGCTCCGTAGACCAAAGAACACAGGGTGGCCCCGGTGCTCGATTTCGAAGTCGTATGGTATACCCACATGACTTAGGGCAAGATTTCCTTCCATTTTTCTTTTGAACCGGTCAACCTCTTTCTCAGGTTTTGGAGTATAGTCTTGTTCGTTGATTCAACCTGTCCATTCCCACTAGGGTGATAAGGTGTCGATAGTATCTTCTTGATCTTGAGATCTTCGAAAAACTTACTCACCTTGCTGTCGACGAATTATTTCCCATTGTCGCAAACAATCTCGGCTAGTATCCCAAACCGACATATTATGTGATCCCAGATGAAGTCAATGACCGACCTTCTCAAACGCCTAGGCCTCGACCAATTTGGAAAAATAATCATCATAAACATTATGAATTGAGATTTACCCGTCATGGCAGGGGCCCGACAATGTCCATTGCCCGCTTCATAAATGGCCATGGAGATAAGACCGAGTGGAGAATTTCTCCTAGTTGATGGATCATCGGGGCATGTCTTTGGCACTCGTTGCATTTCCGTATAAAGTCTTTCGCATCCTTCTCCATTTCAGTCCATTAGTAGCCGGCTTTGGTTAGCTCCGAACTAAGGATTCTGCCCCCGAATGGTTCCCGCAAGTGCCTCGTGGGCTTCTCTCATGGTATATTCGGTCTCTCCTGGTCCCAAGCATCTGGCTAGTGGGCCAAAGAAAGACCTCTTGAACAATGCCCCTTCGACCAAGCTAAATCTGGCAGCTTTGGTGCGTAGGGCTCTAGAATCTATGAGGTCCGAAGGCAATTTTCCTGTCTTCAAGTAGTCTATGTATTTGTTTCTCCAATCCCAAGTTAAACTTGTTGAGTTCACTTCGGCATGAACTTCTTTTATCACCAAATTCATTATCTGCACCACTACTCCCGAGCTGAATTCATCGAAATTGACCGATGACCCCAACTTAGCCAATGCATCGGCCGCGCTGTTTTGATCTCGGGGTACATGCTGCAGGTTCCATTCCTCGAATTGGTGTAGGGTTACCTGTAATTTTTCCAAGTAGCTCCGCATCCATTCTTCTTTTACTTCGAACGTTCCATTGACTTGATTTACCACGAGGAGGGACTTGCACTTAGCTTCGATCACTTCGGCCCCAAGGCTATTAGCAAATTCTAGACCTACAATCATGGCCTCATACCCGACCTCGTTGTTAGTCAATTTCACAGTTCTAATAGACCGCCTAATTATACTTCCTGTAGGTGGCTTTAATACGATACCGAGCGCGGACCCCTTCGTGTTGGAGGCACGGTCCGTTAAGAGGGTCCAAATTCCTGAAGTAGTCCTCGAGGTGAGGAATTCTTGGGTATTAAGGCCGGCGTAAAGTTGGCCACGAAGTCTGCCAAAATTTGAGATTTTATGGCTGCTCGGGGTCGATACTCGATATCGTACCCGCTAATCTCCACGGCCTATTTGTCCAACCGGCCTGAGAGCTTGGGCTTATGCATGATATTCCTTGTGGGTAAGAGGTTACGACGCATATATGGTGGCATTGAAAGTACGAGTTTAGCTTCCTGGAAACGCCCAGCAAAAAAAACGCTAATTTCCAGGTGAGGGTACCTTGATTCGGCCTCACCTAGAGTTCTACTGGCATAGTAAATAGGAAATTGCATACCTTCTTCCTCCTGGACTAAGACACCACTTACCGCCACCTCAGAAATCGCTAAGTAGAGGTACAGTTGTTCATCTGCCTTCGGAGTGTGCAGTGGGGAGGGGGGAAGGGGCTCGATAGATATTGTTTGAGTTCTTCAAATTCTTGCTGGCATTTCGGGTTCCAAGAAAAGTTGTTCTTCTTTCTCAATAGTGAGAAGAATCGACAGCTCTTGTCTGAGGACCTCGATATGAACAGGCCCAATGCGTCTATACGCCCGGTCGGTCTTTGAACTGCCTTGACGTTGTCCACCATGGTAATGTCCTCTATGACCTTTATTTTGCCGAGGTTGATCTCGATCCCCCGATTGGATACCATGAACCCGAGGAATTTTCCCGATCCGACCCCGAATGCGCACTTCCCTAGGTTTAGCTTCATGTTGTATTTCCTTAATATGTCGAAGGTTTGCTGCAAATGTTTCAAATGGTTCTCTACTCGAAGGGACTTGACCAACACATCGTTATTATTAACCTCCATTGATATCCCTAATTGTTCTTCAAACATCTGATTTACTAGGTGTTAGTGGGTGGCACCGACGTTCTCTAATCCAAACGGCATTATGTTATAATAGTAGGTGTCGAATTTGGTAATGAAAGAAGTCTTTTCTTGATCTTTCGGGTGCATCCGAATTTGGTTGTACCCGGAGTAGGCGTCGAGAAAGCTGAGTATCTCGTGCCCGGCCATCGCGTCAATCATTCGATCGATTTTAGGCAAAGGCAAAGAATCCTTAGGGCATGCTTTATTTAGGTCTTTGTAATCCACACACATTCTTAGTTTATTTCCCTTTTTAGGGACTACCACTACGTTAGCTAACCAGTCCGGGTATTTAACCTCCTGGATGGATCCTATTTTTAGAAGTTTGGATACCTCATCCTTGATGAACGCGTATTTGACGGACTATGGCCTCCTCATTTGCTTAACTGGATGGGACTTCGGGTCCAAACTCAACTTGTGAGTGGTTACCTACGATGGAATCTCTGTCATGTCAAGATGGGACCAACCAAAACAATCGACGTTAGCTTTAAGAAAATTAATAACTTTTTTCCTGAGGTCGGGGGTTAACCCCGTGCCCAGTTATACCTTTCAAACTGGTAGGTTCTCGATTAATATGACTTGCTCCAACTCTTCAGCTGTTGATTTGGTAGCATCGATGTCATCAGGAGCTGTGAAGGATCTCGGGACGCTGTAATTGTCCTCTTCGTCTGCTCCTCGTTCCTCCTATTTATTCGGTTCGACCGAGGCCGGTATCAGTGATTGATATTTAACATATTCCTTTCTAGTCTGTCCCGCATTCCTCGATATCGAAACTGCAGTCACCGGGACTACCTCATCGACAACAAACATCTCCTTTGCGGCCGGCAGTTCTCCATAGACCGTCTTGACTCCCCCAGTGTGAGAAATTTCAACTCTTGGTGCAACTTCAAGGGTACCGCCCTCATGTTATAAACCCATGGCCTTCCGAATAGAGCATTATACCTCATGTCCCCCTCGATCACGTAGAACTTTGTTTCTTGGATTGTCCCGGCGGTGTTCACTGGCAAGGTTATTTCTCCTTTAGCGGCCTCACACGCCATGTTAAATCCGTTCAACATCCGGACTGCTGGTACAATTTGGTCCTATAACCCCAATTGCTCTATGATCCTCGATCTGATGATGTTGGCCGAGCTACCTAGATCAATCAGCACACGTTTAACTTGAGATTTATTGATAAGTACGGATATTACCAGTGCATCATTATGAGGCTGTACGATTCCCTCGGCGTCTTCATCGCTAAATGAAATGGCTCCCTCGGGACTTAATCCCGGGTGTGTTTTTCCCTTGTGATATATACTTTAGTGCGCTTTATCATTGGTCCTTGGGGGACATCGACTCCTCCAATGATCATGTTGATCATGAGCTGAGGCTCCTCTTGTTCGACTTGTGTGTTGGCGTCCCTGTTTCTGAAGTGGTTTTAGGCACGATCACTCAGCAATTCTCGTAGGTGCCCATTGTTGAATAACAGGGCAACTTCTTCTCTTAACAGTCGGCAATCTTCGGTCTAGTGTCCGTGAGTGTCGTGGCACATACACATCAAATTGGGATATCTCTGTGTAGGATCGGACTGCAAAGGTCGGGGCCACTTGGTCTGGTTAATGCGTCCTATGGCTGACACATTGCTGGTAGTGTCCACGTTGAAGTTGTATTCCGACAACCTCGATGCTTCCCTGCTTTCAAACGGCCTATCGAATCCATTTTTGCTTATCCTCGGTCGCCGGGCCCTCGATCGCTTCTCTTCTCATTCCTTACCGGATGAAGCCCGTATTCGTTTCTCCTTCGGTCCGAACTGTATGGTTGATATCGATCTCGGACCGGTCTTGGCTCTTGATCAATGGCTCTCTTAGATCTATCATCAGCCTTGACGGGGTAAATTGACCCAGAAAGGGCCACGAGTTGGTCGTCCTCGACCCTGATCTTTCACTGGTACCTATTGTGGACGTCGGGCCAGGTCACCGCCGGGTACTCTACCAAATTTTGTTTTAGCTATTGAGAAGCCAAGGAACTCCGGGGATTGATCCCCTGAGTGAATGCCTGAACGACCCAATCATCTGCAACCGGTGGTAGGTCCATCCGTTCCATCTGGAACCTTGACACGAACTCCCTGAGCATCTCGTTATCCCTCTGTTTGACCTTGAAAAGGTCTGACTTTCTGGTCTCGACCTTGATGGCCCCGACGTGGGCCTTTACGAAAGCATCTACAGGCATAACAAATAAATCAATAGAATTTGGGAGCAAGTTGTGATACCATATCATTGCCCCCCTGGACAAAGTCTCCCCAAACCTCTTCAGTAATACCGACTCGATCTCATCGTCTTCCAGATCGTTCCCCTTGGTTGCACATGTGTAAGAGGTTACATGCTCATTTGGATCTGTGGTCCCATTGTATTTGGGGATGTCGGGTATACGAAACTTCTTTGGTATCGATTTTGGTGACGCTCAGAGCAAAGGGCTTCTAGATAAATTTTTTGGAATCCGGTCCTTCAATATCAGGGGTGCCCCCAGGATCTGATCGACCTTGGAGTTATGTGTTTCCACCTTCTTGTCATTAGCCTCAATCTTCTTCTCACCCGACTCCACTCGTTTTGTCAACTCTTCGAGCATCTTCATCACCTAGGGATTTACTCTGGGCTCGGATTCACCCGGTCTCTTGATAATTTGCTCATCTCTTCAAGTGCTTTCCCAGGATCATTCGGGCTCGACCCTATTGGGGGCATGGCTTTGATTCTACAGTTGTGCTATCGCCGCCTGTAGAGCCTGCAATATTTCGAAGATTAGCCGAAAGCTTACCCCATCACCTTCGCCCTCGGGCGCTTCTCGAGCTATTGGTCGGGGTCCCCCGCGAATGCTGTTTTTAGGATCAGTTGGCAAATTGATGTTGATGGCCACCTGCGAGTTAGCATCGACCGAGTCAGCAATTGGGACACTGTTGCGGTCGGCAGGAGGCACCTCGCTGCTGGGCACCAAATTATTATTTTCGCCGTGATGGCCACACTCAACGTCAACGTTCAAGTGAGCAGATTGAGAGTTTGACATTTTTTGGCTGGCCTGAAATTATGACTTCAAGAAACAAGGGTAAAATAGGGTGTGTTGTGGAGATTCGTCAAATCACCACTATTATCCCTAGCCCCACGGTGGGCGCCAAACTGTTTACTTAGAAATTGAGTAACAATTAAATTTGTATGTGATTTTAAGGATATATGATTTAATTCAACACGAACAATTAAGAATATCAAATAAACGAATTAGAGATAAAATAAACGTTCAAACCAATTGCGATATTATGGCCAAGCCTGAGCTTAGACTGATCAATGACCTCGTCCTCGGTTGGACCTTCGATTTTAGCCTAGTCGTGAATGAAGAACATAACAAATGAGCAAAAACTTTTACAATAGCTAAAAGGCAGAAAGTAAATATCACGTATTATAGCGTGTGTTACAAAAGAAAAACTTCCCCTTTATACAGTAAGAGAGTTTCATCCCTAGTATAAGTCTAAAACAGGTAAAAATCTTCCTTTTCTGGTAATTACTGATCCATGATCGATATCGAGTGAGATCCGCGCTGTGATATCCGGTTAATTGCAAATATCACGACCCTCTATCTGTCATGTGTAACCGTTCATCGTGTCTCCCGAGATCTTAGAACTCATTCTTGGCCCGGGGTGCATACCCGATGACAGGCACATCGTTCGCCCTTCATGAATCTTAATACGGAGGGTCTCTAACCTCGATTACAATCTCGTCTATCTGTGCTCTTCCTCTGTTTTCTTATTGAGAAATCGGGGTAGACATTATCCCGGATTTTACCATACACATGCGTTTTGCCTAATTAATATGGCAAAAGAGAAAGGTGATGAAACCTATGTCACTATGCCTAACTAACCCTCGTAGATACCGTCTTCCGCCCAACCCTATACACCCCTAACCCCTTCCTCACCTTACTCTCTATTAATTACCTCACTCTCTTTTGTCCTCTTATGTAACCGTTTCCAGTATACTTACAAAAATTCACAAAGCATCACTTCTCTCCCTTTCATATAAACTCAGTTTGTTTGAGTCTTTATACATATTTCTTTATCATAACTAAAGTAGTAGTTGAAAGTCAAGGCGAACATGTCTGTCTCAAGTTTTGTTGCAGCTCCAATTGCTGGATCAACCTATCTTGGTTTGAAATCCAACAGCACCAACCTTTTTCCTGCTAAGGATACAATCACTTGGAACCGAAAAACTATTTCCAATGGCTCTAAAACTTACTGCATGAAGGTAAACAGATATTGTCATCCCTTTTCTTTGCTCTTATAGAAATGGGTTTTTTTGTTCTCTTTGCACTTTTGTCCCTGTTTTTAGCTAATTTTACACTTTTTTTTCCAGTTTATGTCAGACTCTATCATCTGTAGTGAACCCCACACTACCTCCTCTTTATATTACGTAACAATAAAAATACCATGATAATATAAAATTAATTAAAGTATAGGCAATACTGAAAAAGGTGTTAGAAGAGATCGAAGTGATGATGAGAATGAGCTGTAAATCTGTAATGCAAGATCATAGATAAAAATCAAATGAACTGTTTATTTTTAGGATTTAAACCATATACACCAATAATATTTTTTCTACATTATTAGAAAATACTATTTTTAATTTTACAGGTTAGTTATGACTTTAAAGTTAAGTATCAATTAAAGTTTATAAAAGAGACTTCTAACTTATCTATAATTATCTTCTAAATTGAACTGACTGTGAGAAAATCTTTAGTACACATTTTAGAGAGAATTTAAAGGTCTCTTTTATTCGGGAATCTTATTTTAACGTGAGTAGGGGGTTCATGGTTCGGTTTGGATCGGTTTTTTCCTAAAAAGAAACCAAATCAAGTAAGTTGGTTTTTCAAATATTAGAACCAAACCAAACCAATTAAATCGGTTCTGATTCCGTATGTTGGGTTTTGTTGGATTTTCGGTTTTTTCAGTTATTTGTCAGATTTTTCTTAAATATAAGACATACACTACCTAACACATATTCTGGCGACCACATTTTCAACGTAACACTATCAAATCAATTTCCCTTTGAGAAATCTATTATTTACTAAAATATATTGATGATAATTGAATCAAATAGTGATGAATAATTTAAGGACTCAATTAAAAATATATTTTTTTTTAACATGAAATGGATTCTTACACTTAACAAAAGAAAACTGCCAATCCAACTAGAATATAAAGGTAAAAAACTGTACAAAAAGTGCAAATGATTAACATTCACCATAATTTTTTTGAAACTTTGTATAAAAATATACATATATGTAGGTGTATTAATAAATTTGAAATAGCTACTCCTATAGTCGGTTTGGTTCGGGTTTTTTCAGTTATTTTTTTATTAAAACCAAAACCAAATCAAATTTGATCGGTTTTTAAAATTCAAAATCAAAACCAAACCAAACCAAACCAAAAGGTATCGATTTTTTTGGCCGGTTTGGTTTGGTTTTCGGTTTGGTTCGATTTTTCGAATTGTTATGAACACCCCTAAACGTGAGTATTAAAAAGTGCAATTCGTCTAAATCATCATCATTATTATTATTATTTCGACATTTTCTTTCTTTTCATTACCTTTTTCTAAAAAAATTAACAGACTTGGAATCCGATCGACAACAAGAAATTTGAGACACTCTCATATCTGCCACCTCAATCAGAAGATTCGATTGCAAAGGAGGTTGATTACATGATCCAAAAGGGCTGGATTCCTTGCCTTGAATTTGATCAGGTACGAAATTCCGAACATGAAAACAAATTTGTGATATGGATATTGGGTCGGGTCGGGTCATATTTTAATTGGGTCATAATTTATTAGATTGAATTAAAAAAATAAAAAAATTAAAGAATAAGAAAATATTACCGGAGAGTGTTCTTTTCCCGGTAACTATGATTTTTTGAGTAAAGTAATGAAGGTTGTATGACTTTGGTGAAAAAAGGTCATAGTTATATGACCATTTCTGAAATTTATCCGCTAGTTTGACCAGCTTATAAGCTTAGCCAAACACCCTCTAAGGGTGTGTTTGGTATAACGAAATATATTTTTCGTGGAAAATATTTTTCAAGAAAGTGTTTTCTTGAAAAATAATTAGTAATCTTACTCATTTTTGGGTGTTTGGTACGTAAATTAAGGAAAATAACTTCTCAAGAGTATCCATAAATAGTTTAGATACAATAAACATGAAGCCATATAACCAACAACTTTCCGAACCCACAAATTTCATAAACTTCCGAATCGCTAAACTTTCGAACCCGTAAACTCTATAATTTCTAAAACTGCAAACTTCCAAACACATAAACCTCCGAACTCATAACTTTGAAACTCCTAAAATTTTGAACATGTAAACTGAAAAATGAAAAAATCAGAACTGAAAATATAAAAAAAATGTTGCGGGGGTGGGGGGTTGGAGGGGTGGGCTTCGGGGGGGAGGGGCGCCGGGTGAGTGGTGACGGAAAAGAAAAAAAACTGAAATCTGAGAAAAAGCCTTTTTTGGAGAGAGGGGGTGGGAGAGGTGGGGTGGGGGGAGGGGGTTGGGGTCAGATGTGAGGGTAGCTGGAGTTTTTGGAAATTATTTTTGTCACGGCCCCAATTTTCCTCCGTAGGATATCGTGATGGCACCTAATCTCTAAGACTAGGTAAGCCTAAAAACATGCGGAAATAACTGAAATAATAATTTAAGATCTTAAAATTCAACAACTGGTTTACATGATTGCCCAAAACCCGACGAAATACAAGTCACAAGCTCTATGAAATAATAATAGTCATCTCTATACATTAGAGTCTAATAGAGGATAAGGAACTAAAATAATTTAGGTAGAAGGGTGGCTACGAGGCCTGCGGACGCCGGCAAGTATACCTTGAAGTCTCCATGTACGGACTCAGCTCACTGATGCCTGGTCTAGTAGGAAGTACCTGGATCTGGACAAAAAGATATGCAGAAGCGTAGCATGAGTATACCACAGCGGCACCTAGTAAGTGCCAAGTCTAACCTCGGTAGAGTAGTGCGAGGTCAAGTCAAGGCCCTACCAAAAATAATAAGAAACAGGACGAAAAGTTTAACAATATAATAATAATAATGATAATGGAGATGAAACAAGTATGCCATAATTTAGCTACACAGAATAAAGGCAAATAATACACCACGGAAGAAAAAAAAGAATTACATGTTAAGGATAACAAAACAACCAAAGACAAGTACCAATAGAGAAATATCAACAAGGGTCATTCCTGAGGTAGTGCCTCGTAGTCCCATATCATAAATAAATTCACAATCTTTTCTTATATCACCGTGGGGGCCTTCACATTTAGTTTTAAAAATCACTTTTCCCAAAATAGCATCCAGTGTTTTAGCCCACTTTATCACACCGCATGACTTCTAGTAGTTCCCCTACTAGCCACGCGTATCAAGCCCACCTTATCTCACCGTATGCTTTTCAACACCCAGACCTTATACCACCGCATGCGTATCAATATCATAACATATCACAAATTGTACCTCAAGTGCCCAAATATCACAACTTGCCAAAGAAATCACTAATAATATTATTTTTCACAATAAAGAGCCCACGGCTCAGCCATAAATGTGCACAAAGTTTCAACAAACAACTGGAAGTGAATAACTCAACAGAATAGTATTTCACTATTCAACACTTTGCCTCAATGGAAATTCTAAATTCATTGCCATTTTCAACAACAAAATATTCTCAGAATAGCAATTTCAAGTAAAGAGTTCAACAATTAAATAATGAACACAAAATAAAGGAAACATGAACTTCAATTAAGCATGTAGGGCAATTAGCATGTAAAAGGAATAAGACAAGTAGACATGTGACAGTAGACTAGAAATGATGACCATAACATGTTAAGGTAACTCAACTACGGCATGAAAGGAATCTACATAGCTAAAATCAGTAATTTTCACATTTAGCCTGTGTACACACTCGTCACCTTGCGTATACCGCTTTCACATAGCACAATCAACATAATTCCTAAAGGGTAATTCCCTACACAAGGTTAGACAAGTCACTTACCTCAATTGACGCTAACTCACTCCACTAGTAGGCATTTTCCTCGATTATCCAATCCCGAATGACTCGAGTCTAGCCAAAATAATTTCATGCTATAATTATAACCATAGGAAACTAATTCGAATAATAAAATTTACGATATTTGCAAAGAAATAAAAAGTCAACTCGAAAAGTCAATGCATGGCTCACATCTCGAAATTTACAAAAGTTACGAAATCCGAACCCTCATTCAACGAGGAGTCCAACCATACCAAAAGTACTAAATTCCGGCCACTACTCGGCCCTCAAATTCTCAAATTTAACCAAAAGGATTTTCACAATTTTTCCAACTTAAAACACCAATTAAATGCTAAAAACAACAATGGATTCGGGTAATTTAATCAAAATTGAGTTAGGAATTCTTACCCCAATATTTCCTTGAAAAAATCTCGAACAATTGCCTCTCACCGAACTCAAAATTCCCAAATGTGGAAAATGAGACGAAGTCTCATTTTTAGAACTTAAGTTCTCCTGCCTAGTCATTTATCCTACGCGATCGCGAAGAACAAAATTAACTGGCAAGAATTAACCTTATGCGATCGCGGTCCTTTCCACGCGAACTAGAAGCACAACCTCCTCAGGCCTACGCAATCGCGGACAACCCCATGCGATCACGTAGAATAACGTGTGAAATCTCCAGCTCCCTCCTTTCCTCTATGCGAACGCGGCTTAATCCACGCGTGTGCATTGCACTGATGGCCAACAGCTTCGCGATCGCGGGCCTTCCCACACGACCGCATAGCACAAAATCCAGCTGCCCAAACCGAGCCTACGCGATCGCGGTCCTTCCCATGCGATCGCGTATAAGGAAACCAGACTTGCAACATCAGCTATCATCTAAGTCCAATTTTCAATCCGCTAGCAATCTGAAATCCACCCGAGACCCCTGGAACCTAAACCAATTATGAATTGCTATATATATAGTTTACCTTTTAGGTGACCTTTTACATTGTCAGCATAAATTAGTCAAACTCATACATTATCTAAGGAGTCACTAATGTTTGCTTCGTGATATGCGGCAGGTGGGATATGTACGCAGGGAAAATAGCCGCATGCCAGGCTACTATGATGGAAGGTATTGGACACTGTGGAAGCTGCCCATGTTTGGCTGCAATGACTCATCCCAAGTTCTCAATGAAATCCAAGAATGCAAGAAAGCCTACCCAAATGCTTTCATTCGTTGTTTGGCATTTGACAATGTTAAACAGGTTCAGTGCATGGCCTTTCTCATTCAGAAACCTGCAGCAGCATAGAAGAAGTCACAAGATTTCTGTTTGTAATTGTTGAACTCTTTTCTGTTTGTTTGAATAACATTAAGCAAACTTAGTCCTTAAGGGTGAAGGCCATGGAATTTGAAATCTGGACCTCAAGGTTTATGGTTGAAGTCGTATATCTTAGTTTTGGAAAATAAGAAGATGGCTACATGCTATTTATCAACATGGTTGTAATAACTGTTGCAAATTACCTTAGAATTTTCAAAGAAATTTTAGAGACAAGCTTGTGTTGAAAGCAATGTTTAAGATTTCCATTATGTAGTTTGGTTTTGTGCTAAGTTCATTGAAAGGGCAAAATATTACTTTAATTGGGGCATTACATATGTATAGAACCCTCTCCCACTCCCCCCACAACCCAAAAGAAAAAAAAAAACAAAAAAAGAAGTATGCAATATGAGAAAATGGTAGGAGAAATAAGCATGAAGGAAATTTATCGCTACTTGAAACTTTTCTTTAAAAAAATGCACTAGAACTGATTGTTGTGTACCTCTATTTTAATATGGTTGTATTTTGTTAGATAGAAAAACTTTTGAAAATTGTATTTGCAACTTCGAACATATAGGGACATAATTTGCAAAAGTAGAGGATGTAAATGGAGCGTAGAGCTATTAACAGTCGATCAATCACATCCCTTTCCCTATAATACTGACATTTGTTCAAATATAAGAAATTAAAGTAAGCCTTTTGCGAAAATTGAATGAGGTATTTACAGGATATTTTTTTAAAAAAAAAAATCCAAAAGACTTTGGCATAGATAATTTACCATTTTTGGCCAAAAAAATATTACTGATGGTATACAACATTCAAGATACCTAGAGAACAAAAATATACAAAATTTTAATAAGATTGGATATGATTAGGACCGGGTTGGAGTCAAAATTTGTAGATGAAATCGAGTTGGAAAAATATATTTGCAAACATGTATATCACATATAACTAACTGTATATCGATGTGCATCACACACAAATATACACTGATATACATGGGATAAACAAGAATACACATGAGATACAGAAGGATATACATATATACACAATTATATATATATGCCAGAAACTTCATCTTCTTCCTTCGAACCATAGCTCAAATTCAACTCAAACTATCTCAGATCTCCATGAAATTATCTCAAAATTAAAATTTAAACTCCTTAATACGTACCCAATCTATTCTAACATAAATTTGGACTGCTAAGCATGACCAACGGGGTACGATGAAGTGCACCAGTTTAGTGAAAGCCATCTGGCATTTGTGTCCAGGTGCTTGCATACGATCATACATGGTCCTCATTACTTCTGATATATATATACTCAATAGGCGGGAGTGATGATGTGCGTAAATTAAACTATTAGAAGGAAATTTCCACAGTGATTTTTGTTGGTCAACTTTATACTAGTGCTTATTATTTTGGTTTGGACTAGAATTGAATAGGCTAATCGAATTTCACAATTTGGATATCAGGTTACCAGATTAGGAAAGAAGAAAACTAGAAAACCACCTTAACAATTGACGATGGTGCAAATGATGTTGGGATGATCTAAGAAGCGGGCATTGGAGTTGGCATTAGCGATGCCGAAGGAATGCGTCGCTTGGTTATAAAAAGTGTTTAGGGCTAAAGTGGGTAATAAGTTGAGAACTAGGCCAAAATGAATATTCTCTCCGATTCATAATAGGTGACCATTTTATCTTTTGATTTTGGTCCAAAATAAGGGAGAATTTGCATTTATACCAAGTTTTTGGGCCACCTTTTATCTTATACCCGCTTTGCAAAAAAAATTGCAAGCGTACCCACTTTTCGCGTAACTTCAGACATACGGAACTGAAGTAGCAAAAATTTATGTCTGAAGTTTGAACTTCAGAATTTTTTGCCTGAAGTTTGGCCTGACTTCCAAAGGCAATCACGCAAACTTCAGTTCATAAGCAAGGGCAAACTTCAGTTCAATTGTGTATGTCTGAAATTTGAACTTCATAATTTTTTGCCTGAAGTGTAGCCTTATCAAAGCAAAACTTAAGATATTTTTGCCTGAAGTTCGGCCAAACTTGTAAAGGCAATCACGCAAACTTCAGTTCATAAGCAAGGGCAAACTTCAGTTCAATTGTGTACTTCAGATATTTTTCTATGAACTTCAGTCATTTTGATATAAACTTCAGATATTTTGACAGAAACTTCAGACATTTGAGTGTGAAGTTAGGCGCTGCTATTGGCGAACTTCAGATGCCCAAGTCCGAAGTTTTATTTAACGATTCCAGTCCGGCGAGTGTGCGGGCAGAAGAGAAAGGCACCACTACCAATGAAACCATGTATTACCAAGAAACGCAAATTCGAAGAGCGAAGATGACGGTTTTATTCTTGCATATTGCCATGAACTAAGAGATACAGTTCAGCGTGAAATCTCAAGATCCTAAACTGGGGAACTCATCAGAAAAGAAGAGGAGGAAGAAAGGAACGCATAGGTCAGGAGGAAGAAGAAGAGGCGTCTGAAGTTGTCAAAATAAGGGTATAGGTTAAATAATTTTAAATATATGGGTATAGGTTAAATGGGGTCGACCAAATAGGGCGCCCCGTGCAATTTTTACCAAAATAAGTGTCCAGTTACATAATCAAGAAGGAATTAATTTTATTTTTTCAAAATTTGCCCTTATTTACATAGTCCAATGTGTCAAGATAACAATTAATTAATGTTAATTTAGTGAATACATATTTTTTTTCTCTAGAAGTTCGTATTTCTTTATTTGATATGTCAAAGGTAAAATGGTCATTTATTATGAATCGAAGGGAGTAGTATTTATTTTCTTATTTTAGTCATACCGTGTAGTTTCCTCAATAGAGGTACGATATGTATCTAACTCAAAATCGAAAACCACAATTACATCATATCACTCAACAAGGATTCCAAATCACTCAATAAGGATTCTAAGAATGAGTATGAACGCCAAACGAAGTTTTCCTATGCTTTCCACTATGTAGCTTCCTTAGAAATAAAATTAACTATGCTATTATAGTATTATGGGTCGTTTTGGTAAGATGCATTAGAAAAAATAATGCATGCATTAGCTTTTGATATTATTAATCTCTTATTTGATATATTTATTTTTCCAACCTATGTATTAACTAAACCATAGTATTAGCAATACCAAGGCTATTATTGCATGCACTAGCATGATTAAAGACAAAATTGTCCTTATAATCCCTTAAAGCTAAAGAATATGGAGGGTATTTTTGTAACCAACTAATTTTCTTAAAAATTATGAACTGCATTTTTATTTTTAATACATCACACCAAATCGTGAATAAGAAATAATCTCGGCATAACAAATGCTTACATTACTAATCACCCTACTGCAGGATTGGATTAATTAAATTTGTTAGGTACCTGCAGTTATTCTCATATTTTCTTTGTTCTTTTGGGGTGGGGCCGGTGGGGCAGGGGTGAGGATAACTTAATTGGTCTAGTACTACCTGTAATTACCGCTAAAGAAATACCTCTTCTCCCTATTGGCCTTGTTCTTCCTTCTGGCTTGATTATGAAGAGAAGTTCTGAAAATCCTGTTTATTCACAGTTGAGGAACAAAAATTCTTCAATTTGATGGACGTTTGTTGATTGTATATAATATACATTTCATGATTCAACCAGAAGTTGCATGCGACATGCTAACCTTAATTTCCTTTTGGAATAATCAATATACAGTCCCTGGTAATATAAACCTAGATTATTTTTTTCTTTTTTCTTTCAAAACTTGCATCTTAATATCTTAAATACGACATATCAGGAAATAGTATTATTATTTTTGGGTAATTAAGTATATTATTTACCAAAGGGATTAGGGGAAAGTATAATTGAATCATGTGTTGGACAGAAGGCCTCAACCTCAGTATGTGATCAATACTAACTTCCCACAATAAAGCCAAGATTCTGGATGATTTTCCGTTGGATCCTTTCTGTATACACAACTTTTGTTTGATTTGCAGTTAAACATGAAGCCTTAGAAAACTGTTGGAGGATCCGTTCACCTCTACAAAATAGCAGCAAGTCATCAGCAGAACAGAGTTGAATTATGTTTAACTTGTCACACCTGGGATGATAGTTTAAATCTGATTTGTTATTTAAGGTTTTCAACTGTCTAGTCAAGAATGCCATTTCCAAAATAAATAAGCATGGAGATAGGGGATTACCCTGTCTAATCCCTCTTTTAGCCATAAATGGGGTTGTTGGACTTCTATTTATGTCAATAAAGTAGGACACAATTTTGACACAAGTCATAATCTACCTTATAAACTTCTCTAGGAAATTGAATCATAGGCTTTTTGCATGTCTTGTCTATTACACCTTGGTAAAACTCCTTTCCTCGCATACCCCTTAACTAGCTTATGACTCAACTGCACATTATCAGTTCAACCTGCCAGATAAGAAAGCAGTCTAGCTGTTATCAACCAGTGATTCCATCACACATGTAGCCTATTGGTAATCATTTTGTAGATGAGTTTATACAGGATAGCGTAACATCATTTTGTAGATGAGTTTATACAGGATAGTGTAACAGTAACAACAACAACAATAACATACCCAGTATAATTTCACAGGTGGGGTTTGGGAAGGGTAGTGTATACACACCTCTACCGGAGAGATAGAGAGGCTGTTTCCGATAGACTCTCGGCTCAAGAAAAGGTGGAAAGGAAGAATAGGGGAGAAGAAGAAGAGGAAAAAGGGGAGAGAAAGAAAGAAGAGGGAGGCACAGGACGATAAGGAAAAAGAGGAGAAAAATTAGCATCAAATAGTAACCATCAGGGAACAACAATTTCCAGTAAAAGAGGATAGTGTAACAATATATTGGCCTATATTCCTTAATAGATGTGGTATTCTTTACTTTGGGGATTAGTGTAAATGAGGTGTTATTAATAGGAGTGTACATGGTGCTTGTGTCAAATAATTGAAGAACTGCAGTAATTACTTCAGTAACAACAGCAGACCAGGACTTCTTGTAGATATATGAATTGAATCCATTTCTATCTGATGCTTTCAAATCATCTGTTCCCTACAAAGATTGAACTTTATCTTCCTTGGTAAAAGGTCTTATGAGTTATAATTGTTGATATCTGCTAAGTAGTGTGCCACATTCATCACTCCTGGATATATAGTAGGTATTCCACAGTTTGAGGAGGCTAGCCTTTTATAAAAACCCAGTAATTTCATTTTTAATGCTACATGCAGTTCTCAAAACAAAACCATCCTCTACTATAAGATATTTGATATGATTATGTGATTTCCTCCCTTTCATGTTGGCATAGAAGTAAGTTATGTTTGAGTCACCTAGTTTAGACCTCTAGACTTTGGATTTTTGTCTATATATACTTTCTTCAATCATGCTCCGTTTTTGTAGGTCTTCCTTTACTGATTTTTCAGTTTCAAACACAGTAGTAGGAACATCAGTGTCCCTCGTATGCGCTTGAGTGATTTTCAGCTCCCCTGTGAGTGCCTCAATCTTTCTTGTAACTCCTATATAATCCTTTTATTAAGCTATTTTAGTGTCTTCTGTTTACCTCGAAAATACGAGTAACAATTTGATGTTCTAAACGTCAATGCCACACAAGGGGGGGGGGGTAATTTGTGTGGTACCCAATTTTTGCTTAAACTACTTCTGGAAGGACCTGGTTCTTCTAGGTGTACTAACGACTGCTGTTGCGGAATTAAAAGTACATAAAATAAAGAACACAAAGATTTTTACGTGGAAAACACCTGGCTCAAAAGGTGAAAAAACCACGACCTACTACTCAGTAGGATTTTCCCAAACTTTCACTAAAATCACTAAGTCAAAACTGCATTTACAAAACTCTTTGTAAACCTAAGGATTAACTCTAATCCCGTTGTGGCAACCAGCCTCTAACTGCTGCGACAACTTCAAGTTAACTCTAACTTGAATACTCAATATACCTATTACAATTGCTTCTAGATAAAGCTGAAAGGTACAATATGAAACACCCACTACAATTGAACTAGAAATAAAGAAAGACACATAAAACTCTCTATGGAGCTGGTTCTTCAATCTGGTTCATGTAGCTTCTGGTTTGCACACTTGAATCACACACGAACTGCTTGCAAAAAGCCTTGCTATTTTGCTCCCAATTCACGTTTAACTTCTGCGTTTTTGTGCAACACTTTAATGTGAGAACATCCTGCAATTTATAGAGTTAGTAGATGAAGAAATAACTAGAGTTCTGATGCAACTCTTCCTTGGTGCAAGAGTTCTAGTTGATTTCAACTTCTAACTCCTTCCCTATCTTGACTTGTGCTCTCTTTGATTAAGGACTCCTTCTCCTTATCAATTATGCAACCTTTTCGATCAGGAGATATTAAATACACCAAGTTAAGCTTATCTCCTTCACGTGCATCCCACATGCTTGAATCTGTCTGTTTTTATGAACCTGAAGGATGGACCACTGGATGGACCTGGTTCATGTCTGAGTTCCTTTGTCAGTCTTCAAAACTAACCTTTACTTGGGCCAACAAATTCCCCCTTTTTGATGATGACAAACAATGTGCTTTTCATAAGCTTAGCCCTGTTTCAACTCAGCTTAACATCAACACAATGTTAGAAATATTTTTCCTTTTTATCACTTATCATCAAGAACCAGGTACATTAGGTTATAAACATCACTGTTCAAAGTGTAAGCATCACTTGTTTAAAGCATAACCTTTTTTCCCCCTTTTGGCATCACCCAAAAGTTGCATAAAAAATGTGAGATAACCAGATTTTAAAGCTTACTCATGGCCACTGGGGCTACTTCAAATGCAATCATGAATTAATCATCATAGATCAAGCTAAGAATTTAAACCATCAAAGAAATATAAACAAACAGTTAGAGCAAAAACAGTGAATTTCGTTGATGATTGATAAGATTCTACCACAAAGCATAAGAAGAAACAAAAATACTGAAAACATGAGCAAAAGAAACAAAAAGTCTCGAATTGGGTCACTGGTTGATCTACACCAGGCTAGGATTTAAGGTTTGGAAGAGGTAGGGGCTGGGTTATTTGCTTGGAGAAGTTTCAGCATGTCTTGAAGAATTCCATCATTCTTCTCCTTTTCCCTTGCAAGTTCATTTCTGAGAACATCTCTCTCAGATTCTATCTCAACCAATCGTGTCTTCAGCCTTGCTATCTCAATATCCTTTGCCTCACTCTCCTGTACCAAGATTCTGACTTTGCTATTGATAGGTGTCTTTTTAGATGAACTAGGTTCATTAAGAATGACATTGACTTCATAATCGCAAGCAAGCAGAGTATTAACCCCACTTCTTCATAGGTACCTTGAAATGTGCAAGCACAGTTGTGAGAATGAAACCATAGGGAATGGCATGAGTTTTTGGTGCCATTGATAACTCTATCAATAGGTCCGCGAGGGTTTCCTATTCAGATGGAATGGGTTCATCTATATTTTTGCCAAGTTGAACCAACCCCTCAGCAGCTTCGCACTTCCCCATGTTTTGCTCACACTCTCTTCTATTTCAGTAAATTCCTCTCCCAAAACAACCATTGCACCAGTTTCTTTTGTTAGACCAACATGAGTGGGTGAAGAATTAACCACTCTTGTACCCTTTCCCCTCACATTACTCCTAGCACCCTTGCTCTCTTTTTCTTTTCCCTTTTTATTTTTACCACCAACTTCTCCAGATTCTGTAGTCTCAACACCTTCTATAGATCCTACCAGTACAAATCTATTCTCCAAATTTGCAGAAACTTCAGAAATTGTCTCAAGAGTAATTTTAAAATCAGAAGATACCTGTTCAATTTCGGAAGAACTAATCTCTTCCCCCTTAGTAGCAGACTTAAATGAATCTTCAAATTTCTAGGATTCTTCTTCCCTACATGCTTTCAATTGCTTGTTTATTTTCTTGATCTGCTCTCCTTCAGCGACAATCTTTACTCTACTCTTCTTAGAGATTAGTGTGGTTGAAGCAGTGGTAGAAAGTGTGGAAGTGGTTTCCTGTGGTGGTGATGAAGGGTTTTCAGAGGTGTTCGACATATCTGGGCTAGGGTATGGAAGAGAAGAGAATTAGATTGTGTTTGGAAGATGAAAGAAGAATGAGAGTTTTTAACCACTTGAGAGAGATGAAGTAAGGAACACACTAAAGCTGATCAATATANTCTTTATATTCTGCTTCCTGGGTCTGATTGTATTCCCGACAAAGAAAGGCAGAATTCACACCAGGCTGGCTATGGTAACCAAAACCCTAATGGAAGGGATTGATGGGCAGGCGTTCAGCATCGTACCCATGATTATTGCAGACATATACCGNATATCATTAGAGATTAATGAGTCATTTTAACACATGGCACAAGAGTATACTATGGAAAGTATGAGACTGAGCAAGAATTAATCTAATTATACACAATTTATAGACTTTCTAACCAATTTTTTTTTCATTTTTTTTCATTTAACCTTGAACTGGTCCTTTTAGGTGATCTTAATCATCCCTAATTCCAACCTGTTCCTCTCAAAGTGATCTCTACTTAAGGCTTTTGTGAAGATGTCAGCAATTTGCTTGTCAGTAGCACAAAATTCCACAGTGATCAAGCCATTCTCATAGTTGTCCCTCAAAAAAATAGTGCCTAACATCTATGTGCTTAGTTCTATTATGATGAACTGGTTTCTTTGTCATACTAATAGCACTAGTGTTATCACAAAAAAATAAGGATGCAACCACATCAATTCCAAAGTTCAATAATTGTTGTTTGATCCACAACAATTGAGCACACCATGAAGTAGCAGCAACATACTCAGCTTCAGCAGTAGATAAGGCCATTGAATTTTGCCTTTTTGGTAGCCTATGACACAAGATATGAACCAAGGAAGTATGCCATACCTGGGTTGCTCTTCCTATCAAGGAACACGAGGTTGATTCCTCCATCACCCACGCCTTGTGTTCCTTGACCACCAGGTCGGGCTTCCCTGCGTACACTCCCTTTGGGGTCTGTGCCTAAATCCACATTTAGAGCAATATGAGAACTAACATCAACAGGTTCCATGTTTGGCACTTCTCCAGGGTTTATCGGTGGTACAACGACTCCTACATTGTTGTTTTCACCAAGACCTTTGTTGTCATGAGCATGTGCATTTTGTGAGCTAGACATGTTTCAGCCTGAGAATAAAAAAAATTTGACAAGAAAAAGTGTAAGAATATCGTGTGTAATGAGAATCAGTAAAGAAACAATCACTGTTATCTTTAGCCACGGTGGGCGCCAAACTGTTTACCTCAAAAATACGAGTAACAATTAAATTTGATTGGTGGTTTTAAAGATATGTGATTTAAGTCAATACCAATTAATAATCAAGAAATATTAAGTAGAAGTGAAAGAGACAAGTGAATCAAACCAATATTACTTGATAGTAGTGACCTCGAGACGGGCTAAGAGCAATAAAGTAAGACAAATAAAGCAAGAGCAGTAGAGCTAAAGGACGATGCTGATGAACAGTAAGAAAAAAGTAGAGAGTATATTCTTTTCTCCGTGATTATGTGATGTTACAAATGATTGGGATCCCCTTTATATAATAGGGGAATCCTAAATATGGAATATTTCTGTTACAGTAGGGAATATTCCTGATACAGTTGTCTAACCGCCTAGTACGGAATCGTACAATCATATTCCGGGATTAGCGCCACGATCTTGGGGACGTGGCAGGAATCTAGCTCATTCTGTTACAAATGCTCAACGGTACAATTTCGGGATCGAGCATACTCGGCCTCGGTGTACGTCGTGCTTCAGTCTTCGGGCATTGCACTCTGTCCTCGAGCTCGGATCTGGTCCCTTGAGCTCGAACTCGACCTTGCCCGAACTCAGGCTCAAAATGACCCCTCGAACTCATAGATCGGAGGCATATGATTTCGACCGTATACACCTTCTTAATTGTCTACAGATTCTACCATACATTCCTTATTCTCTACCACCATGATAGGCTAATTTTCCTTCATTATGCTTTGAAATTTTGAGTGATCTGCCCACCAATTATAGAATCTAAAAGGTTTCTTCCCAACATCCAATGGTAAGTATTGACTAAAATCGAATAACAGGGACATCGAATTTGTGTACCTGTTAACAATAGCGGAAGATTTTTGCAGAATTTGTTCCAATCAATTGCCCGAATCCGATTTCGTCTCTCTTGGAAACAAAATTCTTGTTCACGAACTAAGTACCTTCTTTTCTTGCTTTTAGTGTGTTTCTATCTTTGTAGGGAGGATTTCTAAGAGTATATATTTCTGAAGAAGGGGAGCGTTGATTATATAGAGAAGGGAAGTTGTCAGAGAAGAAAAAAAACTATCGTGAAACTGACCCATGTTGATACCCACGCTCCCCCTTATTTTTCAACGTGCGGTAGTTTTATTTTAGGAGTTAAACCTTCCCTAGGCAACTTCCCTTAATCATATCTCCTTTAAAAATAGGTCGGGTCAGTCCATATGGGCAATCTGCGACCCGTGACCCAAACCCAATATCCAACATCTCGCACTTCGCACATGATGGGCTAGACCCAAACCAGTGCTATGTGAAAAAAAACACGCGTAATTCATACTGGTAAATAGATCGTGCGACCAGCGAGCATTAACAGCTACATTATTCTTATACCCTTTAAGGTTGTTTAATAGGTCTATGTAGAAATCTAATCACATGCGGAAAAGATTCACTACTACCATGAGGATCTTATTATTACTCGCAATACCCCAGACATTGTTGGCTATTCCAGTAGCTAGTTATCCGATCCCTCATCCTCGAAAAGAGGCGAACTCGAGTTCATGTTTAACTTTGTACCCACAATTACACCCAATACCCTCATGGTAAGAGTAATGGTCGACCTATGAATACAGGTTAAATTACTAAATTTTAGTCGTCTTCCCTTTCTACTCGAATCTTTTCATCCCAAATCAACTGCTTTCCTAGACATGCACTGCATTGCCGAATCACTCATGGCTATTAGTGACATGCTAAAGTAGCAACACTGATTGGCACTTCAAGAGACAGTAAAAGGTCAAAGGATATTCTAATAAAAGTTGATATAACTTCTTTGGGATCTCACACAATGAAGAAGCAGGGATTCATTCTTCCATTATCCCATGGTCGATAGCACACGTGGTATGAAACACATGTTACGGTGTTCTTACCTTATATTGGCGCGTGTGCCTTATTCTTTTAATCATTCAACACCGTACAGATCTTGGTCTAGACACCTCCAAATGTCTAACCCAAGTTTCTCACTTCAATAATCCTCAAACCATCTTCTTGGAGAAAATTCCATCTGGCTTACAAAACAAGTCATAATTGAATAGTGAAATTCGTAAGTCTGATTAGTCGTCAAGACCGACCTCTACACGTAAATATAACCTCAGATTATCCAAGGTTCCATAAGGTCTCATCTCTTCACGATTCTTAACGAGGCGATTGCTCGTGTGAGAGGGTCAAACTCGCGACTTGTTCGACACACTTTATCAACAAAACATTCATCACATACATATGAGATATAAGCATAATTCAAGAGTCAAATATTGATAAGCATATTATAATACTTAAGTCATTTCACAATACATAAATATGTTCATATCCTTCGCAAACCTAGAGCCATAACATTTTTCTCGAACAGGTCTCTAGATAACGTCTTTGTAAAAGGATCAGCTATCATGCTTCGCGTAGGAATGTACTGTAAATTTATCTCTCCACTTACTACCATGTCTCTTACAAAGTTATACTTGATGTCAATGTGTTTGGTCTTGCTGTGATACTTAGGATCTTTTGTATATGCAATAGTCGCTTGACTATCACAATATAGAGTCATGGGACCCTGAGAGTTCTTTGTAATATCCAAATGCTCAAAGAATCTCTTCAACCAAACAGCTTCTTGTACTGCATACGCAGAAGCCACGAACTCAGCTTCCATTGTTGAAAGGGATGTACAGTTTTGTTTCTTAATTTTCCATGATATAGCACCACCATTAAGTAAGAAGGCATAACTGGATGTTGATTTTCTATCATTCCGATCACCAGCCCAATCAGCATCTGTATATCCTCTCAAGTATAAATCATTTCCACTATAACATAGTGAATAATTTGGAGTTCCCTTTCAGGTATCTGAAAATTCTCTTCACAACTTTCCAATGATCTCTTCCAGGATTGGATTGATACCTGCTAATCAGACCTACGGCATAACAAATGTCTGGGCGAGTACATATCATAGCGTACATCAAGCTCCTGACAGCACTTGAATATGAAACTCGAGACATGTCTTCCTTTTTATTTTTTGTCTTGGCACACATTTCAAGGCTTAAAGTTTCACCTCTCGCTATAGGAGTATCCATGGATTTGCAACCATTCATGAGAAAACGCTCCAAAATTTTATTTATATAAGTTTCTTGAGATAGACTCAATAACTTTTTGGAACGGCCTCTTTGGATATTAACTCCAAGGATATAGTTTGCCTCGCCCATATCTTTCATGTCAAATGACTTTGAGAGCCATGACTTGATAGTTTTCAAATACTCCAAATTGTTTCTGGCCAATAAAATATCGTCCACATAAAGAGAAAGAATTACAAACAACCCATTGGACTTCTTCACATAAATGCAATGGTCTTCATTGATCATGGTGAAATCATATGAGATCACCTCCTTGTGAAATCTCAAATACCATTGCCTTGAAGATTGCTTCAGGCCATAAATAGAACTTTTCAATTTACAGACCTTCTTTTCTTGGCCTTTAACAATGAAGCCTACAGGTTGTTCTATGTAGATTTCCTCGTTTAGTTCTCCATTGAGAAAAGTTGTCTTCACGTCCATTTGATGTGACTCTAGATCCAAGCGTGCAACAATAGCCAAAAGTAAGCAAATTGAGGTAAACTTCACAACTGATGAAAATGTTTCCTCATAATCTATTCCAGCTTCTTGAGTAAAGCCTTTTGCCACCAATTGTGCCTTGTATCTTTCTATTGACTCATCCGCTTTGCGTTTAACTTTGAGAACCAATTTGTTCCCAATGGCTCTACGCCCAGGCGGAAGGTCAACTAGATCCCAGACCTTGTTGGTTTTTATGGACTCTAATTCTTCTTTTATTGCTTTCATCCACTCATCTTTTCCAGGGCTCGATAAAGCCTCAGTCACAAACTTTGGCTCATCCATTTCTGTGGGAGATACCAAGAAAATATACTTCAATTTCATAAGTATGTTTGGGTATATTTTTCCTGGCACTCTTTCGTAGTTGAAATTCAGGTTTGTCAGAAGGATTTTGGGATTGAGAGTTCCCACTCCCACTCTGATCAAGAATAAGATCGTGATCAATTTGATTATCAACTGTGTCAGAAGACACTTGCTGACTATCTGAGTCCACCATTTCATAAAGAGGATCTCCATTCTTTACCTCGCCCTTCTTTGGAAAATCATTTTTCAGAAATGTGACATCTCGTGATTCAATCTCAGTAACACTTCCATCCTCTAATTCACCAATGAACACATACCCTTTGGAGTGTTCTGAATATCTTATAAAGATACATTTTTGCCTTTGGACCTAATTTACCAAACTTGCTAAGGAATCTTTTACATGTGCAGCACAACCCCAAGGCCGTAAATCCTTTAAGTTTGGTTTATGAGCAGTCCATAGCTCATAAGGAGTGGAAGAAACTGATTTAGAAGGCACTTTGTTCAATATGTAAGTTGCAGTCAATAACGCATCTCCCCAAAAAGAGATAGGTAAATTTGCCTGCCTCATCATAGACCTTATCATGTCCAATAGTGTTCTATTCCTCCTTTCTGCTACACCATTCTGTTGAGGTGTGTACGGAATAGTTAACTGTCTGGTGATTCCCTTTTCATTGCACAATTCTTCAAATTCTTTTGAAAGATATTCACGCCCTCTATCGGTTCTTAAGGTCTTAATCCTTTTGTCTAATTGATTCTCAACTTCATTTAAAAATTTTTATTAAAGCATTCAAGTGCTTAAGATTTACGAGAAATCAAATAGATATAACCAAAGCGTGTGAAATCATCAATGAACGTAATAAAATATAAAGCACCAGACCTAGCCCACACATTTATTGGACCACAAATATTAGAATGGATTAATTATAATGGAAAATCAGCTCTCTTAGCCTTTCCAAATGGTTTACGTGTAATCTTTCCGGCAAGACAATTTTCACAAGTTGGCATTTCAATTTTAGAGAAAGAACCTAAATGTCCTTCTTTAGCCAATCTATTCATTCGATCCTGCCCTATGTGACCTAATCTTGCATGCCATGTAATAACATCGACATCATTGTTACTAGAATAACATGCCATAACACAACGGTCAACATAATAGTTATACGTAGAAGGATTACAATCTAACATAATGAAACCATCATAACGATGTCCAAAACCATAAAAAACATTGTCTTGAGTAATTCTAAGACCACTGCGACCAAAGTTTAAATTGAAATCTAAATCTAGAAGAACAGACACAGAGACTAAGTTTCGTCGAATCTCCAGAACATACAGGACGTCATGCAACATCAAAGCTCGGCTACCACGCATGTCCATTCTGCAAGTGCCTATCCCTTTGACTTCAAGCTTTGCATTATTTCCCAGATATACATGCTTTGATCCAGGTGGAACTCGACAAAACTCTATAAACGCTTCTCTATCGCGGCTCACATGGTCGGTGGCCCCTAAGTCTACAATCCACACAGGATAAGATTTAGTTAGCAAAACAGTGCTAGAAACATATATAGCACTAAGAGATATATTTTGAAATGCTACCTTTTTCGGCTCAGTGCACTCACGAGCAAAATACCCTGGAACTTGGCAATTGTAGCACTTCATCTTACTCTTGTCTTTCTTCTTGTATAACCGTTTTCCTTTCTTAGAATTTGGTTTGTTTCTTTTCTTGGAGGACCTTTCTCCAGTCTCCTTACCCTTTCCGCCATTTTTCCAGTTTCTCTTGCGCTTGAAGCTTGATTTCTTTGTACCACTCTATTCTGCCATAGAGGCATTAGGCGTACAGCTTTAGTAGCACTAAGCTGCTCGTCTTCGAGCTCCACATGACGGGCAACATCAGCAAAAGTTTTGATATTATCATTATGGGTCAAGTTAACCTTCAGATGTTCCCAATTATTGGGAAGAGACCGAATCACTGCCTGAACCTGCTGCTCATCATAGAGAACATGTCCAGCACTTTTGAGTTGAGCAATCATATTTGACATCACCCTTAGATGTTGTTTGACACTGTGACCAAGACGCTTTTTGTACGTGTCAAACTTGATTGTCAGCTGTCGAAGGCGAGTCACAGTTGTACCCCCATACGCCTCTCTTAAATGTGCCCATATGACTTGAGAAATAGGATATTGTTCACATTCGTGTATGAGACCATCAGCAACTGAGCTTACAATAATTTCACGTGCAGTGGAATCTTTTTCTTCCAAATATTGTAAGTTTCCATATCCATCCAGTGTTGGGCAGTGTTACCCTCCTCTGGGTGACTCAAAGCATGGTTAATACTTTCAAGAGCATCTTGCTCTTTGAGTACATACCACATCTTACCACTCCAGATGTCGTAATTTTTACCATTCAGTTTGTCACCCTTGTTCAAGTCAGCAATGATACTTTTCGATGCCATGTCTGTTATTAGAGATAATATTACAAGTTTAAATCATCAATATATACTTCAGTCAATTTATGCATATGATTACACACTCAAGTAAATTAATTATAATATTAATTCTACATTTATTATAGAATCGAATGGTCACTACGTTTTCATTCATCATCTATATCTAAATATTCTAATTAATATTAAAATCACTTCTTAGTGTGTACTTTATTTCAAGTCTCAATCCATTACAAAAAAAATGATAAACAATGTATGTAACTGGTGAGACAAGTAACATAATTTAAATTTCATTAAGATAAAACACATAATAATAATTTACATGTTTGCTAGAACATACATGTACCAATCGAACACTAACTCTTTCACATACACACTAAAAGGTGCATTGGGATATATATCATGATAAATCTCAGTTAAAATTTCACTCCAAGGCTCGAAGAGAGTTCGCTAAAATAGCTAATGCTTTCCAATCAGTAAGTTCTACGTAATTAGCCAATTCAACTCTTTTTAACTGAAAATGGTGTACATGTTCAGGAATGGAAACATCAAGGCCCATTTTAAATTCCTTAAACTCCCTAAATTTCATTTATCTTTCCCTTCGTTCAGCCCTTCGATCCCTTAGCTCATTTTGTCTCGCCCTTGGGACATTCCTGATGACTTTAGGCTCCGAGTCTGAATTATTATAGAAATAAGTCCTGCGACGACGTACCCTTCTACGTTATCCCCTTCCTTGACTTCGAGAACTCCCACTTGGAGTAATTCAAACTTGTCCCTGTTCAGCCATATCTGAAATAGGACCAAGGAAATAATAAGAATGGCTACAACCATCCAATGTGACAACATATATCACAATTACTTGTAGAAGGATATTAATTGAGGGATTAAGATTAAACTTATTTTAATATTAAGAGACAACCTTAGGGATTTAGACTAAATTTGTTAATAGAAATTAAATCTGATTCTATTCCTCAACTTTGCAGCCACAACCGATGGTATTCATAGCACTTACTTGTCTACCAACAACAAAACAACATCAGTTACATAGGACCATTGAAAATCTATAACTTTAATGGCATTTTCTATTTCTATCTTTCTCATTGTTCTTAAAACAAATAGGCTCACATAGTGGCTGCCGTGAATACTATTGTTTTTTTCCTTTTTTTGGTTGTTAGGGGCAAAGATTCAGGAAGCCATATCATTTTCTATTCTATTAAATGTTAACTTGAACAATAAATGACAAAAATTATATCACAATTCCATATATTGTAAAGTTAAAGTCTTACTTACTTTAACTTTTAGGAGACAGTAATATATAAAATACTGTTATAATAATTTGGCGTGAAACCAATATAAACAAAAAAAAACTGCAAAGGGAATTACTTTGAAACAAGCAGAAACTTTCTTGAGTGTTAGAGATAATTCTTTTACGGGACCAATGCCGACTTTTGGTGAATCAAGAATTTCTGAAAGTTGTTAACTCGACTAATAATTTGTTTCAATGACCGGTTCCTAAAGTTCAAAGATTCAGTTTCTATGGATTTGATAAAAGATACCAATAATTTTTGTTTACCAGTACCCGGTGATTGTGTTATTTAACCATGATACAGGTTTGGGATAACTTGTAATAACGGGAACATTACCATTGTAAATTTCCAGAATATGGGGCAACAATTAGGAGCAAACAACGTAGGGTGTGATACCATTGTTGACTAAAATCGAGTAACAGGGATATCAAATTTGTGTACATGTTAACAACAGCGGAAGATTTTTGCGGAATCTGTTCCAATCAATTGCCCGAATTCGATTTTGTCTCTCTTGGAAACGAAATTCTTGTTCACGAACTAAATACCTTCTTTTCTTGCTTTTAGTGTGTTTCTATCTTTGTGGGGAGGATTTCTCAGAGTATATATTTCTGAAGAATGGGAGCATTGATTATATAGAGAAGGGAAGTTGTCAGAGAAGAAAAAAAAACTACCGTGAAACTCAGCCACGTTGATCCCCATGCTCCCCCTTACTTTTCAACGTGCGATAATTTTATTTTAGGAGTTAAACCTTCTCTAGGTAACTTCCCTTAATCATATCTCCTTTAAAAACAGGTCGGGTCAGTTCATATGGGCGACCCACGACCCAAACCCAATATCCAACAGTAAGTCAATCTCAAGGCTAAGAGGAGAATGATCCGAGAAGTAGGGGTCCATCACCTGCACATGTGGGGGAGGCATATTTGTTATCCAGTATGCATTTACAATTGCTTTATCTATCCTTCTATAGACATGTCATTGGTCCATGTATAACCGCTGCCTATAGTTGGTAATTATGTCATCTTATAATCCTCCATGAATTCGGCAGTCTTTAACTTCATTTTATGTACTGCACTCCCATTGACCCTGTCATCCAGATCTAAAATTATGTTGAAATCATCCATGGACAGCGCACTTGGTCTTCCACTTCCCTCAAGGTATTCCAGAAGTCTAGCCTATCAAATACTGTATGTAGTCTATACTCAACTGTGAAAATGAAAGCCTGCTGGTACTTAGTATTTGGAAATTACCATATATGAAATACTATAGCATTGAACTGAACACTATTAGGATTCCAGGCCACCCATATCCTTCCCCTAGTTGTATTTGAGTCATTTGTAAACCAACACCATCTAGGTAGAAGTGTATTGGTGATCTTTTTAGCTTTTATATTTTGAACTCTATGCTCAATTATTGCTATAAAACTTAGTTTATTCCCCCTAACAAATACATTCATCTCCTTGTACTTAAATACTTTATTAAAACCTCTCACAATCATCGTGATATGTAAGGGTTGGAGAGATTTTTTTTTACCACCCTCTTTTCCTCCACTTGTACTACATTGCATTGCACGTGGGTCAGTTGGATTTCAATTCTCATGAATTGACTTTCCTTGTTCTACCAGTACATTGAGTCCATTAACCATAGCTTCCAACTTATTATTCTCTGGTATCTAAGTGTTTTTTTTTTTTTTTTTTTTTGCCGTAGACATGCCCTTTACTTCCTGCCAATCCTCATTCCAATTTTGATTCTGCATCAAACTCTTATCCTATCCTGCATCAACTTCCACCAAAATTATCCTACTACTTTGAATAGTACATTCATCTACATAGATTGGCTGTTCCAAACTGCTTCCTATTTTGCTTAGAATGTAGATAACTTGTGTCAATTAACACATTCACGTCCATATCCTCATCACAACTGAATATGATCAATGATTCTTCAAAACTTCATCATTGAAATTGAATTTCGAAGTCCATGGTTTAATCATAACTGGTATGTTGTTCAAGTTATGAGGCCCCAAACACATAATCACGTCCATATCCTCATCACAACTGAATATGATCACGAAATAGTCATCATTATACAGATAGGCCTGTGACTTGATCGAAACATACCCATGTGCAGCTATGAATCTTTTCTATTGTTCCAATGGTTGGAGTTCGCCCTACCATGTATAGGATGATAGCTAATTTCCACCTATCATTTCCAGTAGCTACATCTTCACGATCCAATTCCACTATTTCATGCCATGCCCTCAACAATTTTTGGGGGAAAAAAATTGAGATCATACCTTTACCTGCCATTTTGTTCCCTTCAAACACATTAGCTCATTCCTTTCCTCTTTGTCCCCCTACTCAGCTTGTAGTTGCCTTTGCTCCAATTGCAATTTCCTTTTGTGTGCCACCATTCTTGTTACTATTTCATTCAGTTGTCCCTATTTAAGGTTTTGCCCCTTTGGTGCTTTTGTCTGTATTATCTTGCTCCGCATGGTTACGGGCGTAATTCCACTACTTGCTAGGCTTTTACTTCCCTCAGCACGAAAGGGAAGCGCTGGCCAAATCTCCTATGTTGGGTTGATGCGCTCTTTGTCTCGGCAATTTGTCAACCGGCGTTACTTGCGCCTTTGGTGTTGTGGTTTTTGCTCAAATCACTAACCCTTTTGGGATTATTGCAATCACTATTCTGGAACAGCTTCCTTCTGCTTCTTTAATCTCATCATTCTGATATCAAAGTTTTTCGTGGTATTCCCCTCCCCATTTTCGGCGAGGCAAAGTTACGCCTATAGGTGAAAGGTGTGCCGGTAGCTTATATTAGGGTGATAAAGGATTTATATGATGGAGCTAAGACTCGGGTTAGGACTATGGGAGGTGACTCGGAGCCTTTTCCGGTGGTTATGGGGTTACACCAAGGATCTGCGCTTAGCCCGTTCTTATTTGACCTGGTGATGGACGCATTGACACACCACATTCAAGGGAAGGTGCCATGGTGTATGTTATTCGCTGATGATATAGTTCTCATTGATGAGACGAGATGCGGCGTTAATGAGAGACTGGAGGTATGGAGGCAAATCGTGGAGTCTAAAGGTTTCAAGTTGAGTAGGACCAAGACGGAATATTTGGAGTGTAAGTTCAGCGATGTGTCGGGGGAAGCGGACGTGGAGGTGAGACTTGACTCGCAAGTCATCCCTAAGAGAGAGAGTTTCAAGTACCTAGGGTCTATTATCCAAGTAGATTGAAAAATCGACGAGGATGTCACGCACCGTATCGGTGTGGGGTGGATGAAATAGAGGTTAGCGTCTGGAGTCATGTGTGACAAGAAGGTGCCACTGAAACTTAAAGGTAAGTTCTATAGAGCGGTGGTTAGATCGGCCATGCTGTATTGGGCTGAGTGTTGGCCAATCAAGAATTCTCATATCCAGAAGATGAAAGTAGCCGAAATGAGGATGTTGAGATGGATGTGCGGGCACACTAGGCTGGATAAGATTTGGAATGAAGATATTCGGAGAAGGTCGGCGTGGCTCCCATAGGCGGCAAGATGCAGAAAGCGAGGCTTAGATGGTTCGGGCATGTGCGGAGGAGGAGCCTAGATGTCCCGGTTAGGAGGTGTGAACGATTGGCTTTGACAGGTACGAGGAGAGGTATATGGCTGCCTAAGAAGTATTGGGGCGAAGTGATCAGGCAGGACATGGCGCAGCTTTAGATTTCCGAGGATATGTAGAGGTCGAACATTAGAGTTGTAGGTTAGTTGTAGTTGAGCGTTTTTTCCTCGTTGTTGCTAGTCTGATAGTATTTTGTATAGGACTGCTGTCGATTTCTGTTCCATCACACTTTTTTATTTTTATTTTCAATTTTTATTATTACCATAATTATTGTCCTTCCACTTATTTGTTGTTGCTTACAATACTGATATTATTTGTCTGGTTTCGTTGTTGTTACAAATCTTTTGTCTTTGAGCCGAGGGTCTTCCGGAAATGCCCTCTCTACCCTCCATGATAGGGGCAAGGTCTGCGTACACTCTGCCCTCCCCAGACCCCTCTAGTGGGATTACTACTGGGTTGTCGTTGTTTGTTATAGTTGTGTTATAGGTTTATTCCAGTTTTGATTCATGTGTAATTCGATTATGTATAATCAACCTTCAGTAAATAGGAACATGTAATTTTAATCCTTCAAACTAATTAAAGTTGTTCGCAAGGCTAAGCGCCGTTGACCGGCGCCGGTGATGATGAGATTGTCATCATCATTAACTCATCCGCTCCAATGCAAATCATAATTAAATTGGTCCAAAAAAGTATCTATCTCTCTCCGTTTCCCCCTGTTTTATGGGAGTTTTCTTCAAAATCTACATTCATTTAGACTTTGTCTTCTTGCTCCATCAATTTCCGGACTTACATCTACGCCTCACTCGACCTCTAGCAAGAAGATGACGATGGAAGTTGGTAAAGCACCTCCTATTTTTACCTTGAGTCAATGACCCTTCAAGCATTTAGGCTTAAATCGTAGCTCCACACTTCATTTTATTTTTATATATTTTTTCTCTTTTCGTATATATTTTTAATTAATGATCCCTTTAAGTTTTTAACTTCCACTAGTTTGAGCGATCACACATTCATATTAATTGAAGGTTAATTATGCCTAGTCGAATTACACATGTAATAAACATATAACAGGGCTAAAAACACTATAGTACTAAATTAATTGATCTGAAGGTATCAGTTTCTTAGATAAAAAGGAATTTTGACCAAAGAAATCATATAGGATACAAAATTAGCCGAAAAGGATAATAATGTCAAAAATAAACCAATAGGTAACTCAACTTAGCTCCCAAGCTATCCATCTACACAACTTATTCAAGTTATATCATCCTTGATTCTAAAAACTGCCTCTCCCAACAAATTATGGCATAGAAAATCAAATGACCTCACTAGCCCCCGCGCCCAAAAAATTATGGAAAAAAATAAAACTACCAGAAAAAAAGGAACCATTTCCCCACTTCCTTTATCTTCTTTCCTTCTCAATGACTAAAAAACATCAATCCTGTAATTTATATCATGAGGGAACGAAAAGTGGACCCAGTTCCCTCTGTGAGAAAACTCATTGTCCGTTATAACCATTTTCATACTGAAAGGAACCATCAAATATCGATCACTCCAACCTGAGTTAAATAGCTTATGCCCCAGAGCTGGGTCAGATTCTACATCATCAAGAAAGTAAATGACATAGTTCGTACCAATGGCCAAGATTACAAATATCAATACAAGGTAAAGGGATCAATCCTAGACTTTAGTGCACACACCAAAGTGCATAGTGAGCAACACTATAGTCAAATCCAAACGTAAGTTGATTTATGAAGAAAAGCCTATCATTGGGGAGAAATCTGAGAGCACCTAGACAAGAAGCAATAGCCCAAATGCATGTTTGCATCAGTGATCTCCATGAGATAACAGATGGTGTTAAAGGATGACTGCTTTAAAGGGAGGGAGGGGCACCATTAACCAGCAAACCATTTGGCAGGACCCTGAAGTAATGGGTCGCATCTGTTACTGCTTGGTGCAGGCTGCAGCAAACTGTGAACCTATTCTCCACCGCAGAAGTCCAATTACCATGAAGTTTTGAGAAAAATAGCACATTATGACCTAAACATACAATTGAAAGGATCTTATATTGTCTCCATTACTTGGACAAAGAGGCACGCTCACATAAGAAGCCAGGCAGAAAGTGCATTTCCATCTGCGGATAGACCGAATATCACATTAAAATCATTATTTGAGTTCTTCAATAGAAAAAGTAGCACAAAGAAGGAAGAACCTTAACAAATAAATGCAGACACATTGTCAAATGTTTTTCTCACAAATAACCAACCATATCCATATCGAAAATGCCTCATTCCAAATTCCTGAGACATGCAATTGTGAACTTAAGAACTTCCCAAATTGGACCATGATAGCATTGCTCATCCACAATCCAGCCATAGAACCTTCCCCATGAAAGCAAAGCCATTTCTAAAATCTTAACCTATAGGCTATAAGCTTCATCACTATCCACTCTTCATTATATGACAGTACCTCTTAAGACCACAAAAAAATGAAACTACAAAATGAGCAAACTGTATACAGGGAAATATAAGTCCTTTACCAATACCATTTGTTATCTTTGTACAACGAGGCAATTTCTTTGAAGTTAATGAAATGTTTATCTGATGAAAACTTATTTTCCTTTTTTCAGCAATATTAAATTTAACTAAGCACTCACATTTGTTTGGGTGTGTCAAAAATTTTGATTGGTTGAGAACAGTACAAAGACCACTTACAAGAGCCAGTGGAAGTGTTTTAAATAAAGATAAAAAGGATTACCAGCAATAATCCAACATCTAGCTACAGGATCAAAGGGAATAGGGCTGAAACCTATCTGTCAAAGTATCATTCCATCTTCCAAAATACGAACTTCCCTTGATGCTTAGACAATCAAAATATGAATAAAACGAACCCTGTAATAAGTATGTGTATTACTTATCAAGAAAAAAAAACCGATAAAGTATTATATTATATTATATATTATGGTAATATTAGGAGCAAAAGAATTGTCCAGGCAAATTCTGAAGGTACCATTTCGCATCATGTGAATACTAGTAGTATCATATAAATGGTGAGTATCTATACCGTTAAAGGGGATAAGAACAAACACAAGTATCGGTGTTGTCCAGTGTTATCAAAGGCGAAAAGCGTAAAAAAGCTCTAAGGCCCGTTGGGATTTTAAGCGCAAAGCGCAAATAAGCGTGGGCTTTAATGAAAAAAGGCGAAAATGGAGAAAAGGTATAAATATGTATATGTAGTCCAAGACAAATAATTATAAGCATGAATAACAAATATATGGACAAAAAAAATATCGATAATGTGAAATATCAATTGTTCAATATCGCCTTTTCATGATTACACTCATTGGCAAGGAAAAATATGCCTTAGAACCTTGAGGCGACACTGAAGCGCCTGCAAAGCGAGGCGAAGCGCTCAACATGCTTTGAGCCTTGCTTTAGGGCTTAAGCGCGCCTTTGACAACATTGGTGTTGTCTAAAGCGAAAAGCTCTAAAAAGCGCTCTAGGTCCATTTGGGCTTTAAGGGCAAAGCGCAATTTAAGTGTAGGCTTTAGATATAAAAGGCGCAACGCAAGAAAAAAATAAAAATATATATGTAATTCAAGAGAAAAGTAACAAATTCATTCATATTGTTTTCCTTAACAACTAATACACTTAGTTGCCGATTATACTTGTGGTCTAGTATTGCTCCATTTAAGATAGAACTCATGGGCAATAAGGGGCATGTCTTGGTGCCTTGCCTAACACCGAAGCGCAGCTTAAGTGAGGCAAAGCACCCTCCTTGAGATTTTCTAAGTTCCAGGACTTAAGTGCGCCTTAAATGAACCTTTGACAACACTAACAAGTATCTATGAAACAAACTCAAAAACCAATAGCAACTTAATCCTTACTTGAGCTACTTCACAACTGATGGCAACCAGGTACCACTTACTACCATCTTCCTACTACTTCCTAAAGATGGCAAAAAACCGCATCTTGCATTGGAGAGCAACCCTTACCTATCCCAAAAAATTAATGTGAGTGGGAAGTAGGAGTAGGGGTAAGGTCTGCGTACGCTCTATCTCCCCAGACCCCACTAGTGGGATTATACTGGGTTGTTGTTGTTGTTGTAGTTGTCGTTGGTGGTGGTGTTTGATGTGATTTCGATGTTTTTGCCACCTCTATTACTTCACTACTACGAAAGTTAACTCCTAATCGACCATGTTATGTTAATATTCTTCTCTTCTAGTTTCTCTTCATTAAGCGCAGAAAACCGACTCTCATCGAACTAAGAAAGTAATTGAGGCTTTGTTAAATAGCAATGCAATAAATACAGTAGGAGTTAATAGGGCTAAATATGTACAAACCTTGATACAATTCTTAATATTTTTACTTTAGTAGACTGTCCAAATTGCAAAGAATTTCCAGGAAAATACACTTGGATTATGGTAATGTAACCATTCTAATCTCTTAATGTGTCACGGTAAAAGCTTTGAAACCCTAGTACAGAATAGACTCAGCTTACCAAACTGCCAATTGGGGCAAAAGACGTTAGCTAAATCTTATCAAAAGAAGCAAGCTCAGGGCAAAGACAACTAACAGGAGCTCCATCCTTCCTTACCTTATTCAGTGTTTTCCAGCAACTGCAGCAGGAAGAAGCTGGAAGAGCATGAATAAGAGAAGAAGAAAAGATACCCGTAATCTTGATGAGAATAAAAGAGTTACAAAGGTTCCATTTTTTTCCGTTTACTTGTTCCATTCAGAAACTTGTCATATTCATCAGCCATCCACGTAGCCCATGTTGTCTTTTTTTTTTTTTCCTTTATTGTGCTCCGAATAGTCAATACTCTCGCAGACTTTCCAGTTACACAAAAGCAATTAATCTTATGTTTACTACACGAAAACAACGTGCTTCCTACATCAGGACAATTTTGAAGCAAACAAGAAAAGAAGGTTTCCACTTCTTGGACAGGTTTGCAGATAAACCTGTTTAAAAAGTGGTTTACCAAGAAACGACTTAAGAAACTTATAAAAAATAAACAGATTTGTAGATATCATACATGTCATTTTGCTGTCATCGAATATTGGGTGCAGCTGAAGTTATGCTCTTCTGCAATATTAGATACTTCCCTGTAGGGAATACATAAAGAAGGTATGCGTTTCATTGTTAGCCTAGTGGTCTGACCCTCACCTCCAACCACAAGCTTGCAGGTTTGCCGCACGAAGGAAACAAAGTGAAAAAAGACTTTTGGTCTCCTGGGTTGGGGGTTTGTGAGGGTAAGTTTTACCGTATCAGAAGAAAACAATAACAAGTCTAATTACAGGTGTCTCTTTTATATTTTGCTTGGCAGCTAGATAAAAAGAAAATCAACACTGTGAAACAAGTTACTAAGGTATAGCTTGCCATTGGCACATTAAAGATATCCCCTGTCCTGCCCCCAACCAAACTTTGCCAATGTCGGGCCATGTTAAGAAGGCCATAGCAGCACTAAGCATCACGGAAAGTCAAAGTTCAAGAAACTATAAGAGTGTTGTATCAACCCGACTCCCAAAGCTCTACATAAGACTAAAATTTCTTTTTTCTGTATCTCTTTCTTTTTCTTTTTGTTTTACATTTTTCTCCGCTAGGTGAAAATTATACAATTTTTCTACTTACCTCGGGCTTCTATGCGTACATCATTAAACAGTAAATGCTACATCATGGATTCTGGAATATTTTGCAATAACCCATTGAATAACTTCAACAAACCATCTTAATGTTAAACAAAGATAACCATAAAGGGGAGTTGACCAAATTTTAGAGAATGCAAACCCAATCTGGGTTAATGACTTACAAGGAAGACATGAATAACTGACAAGCATCCACTATTGTGAAATTTAGTTCAAATCTTAAACACGATTGAGATTCTTGACTATTGATGAATTTACATATCTCAATCTCAACATGCATACATGTAATTACACTTAAGGGCATCAGTTTGTTTCAGTTTAATTTGTGTAGAAATTGTATAAGTATGCATCAACAGAGCACCATCGTTGTTATGCATACGTAATTCCACTAATGCACAAAAACTGGATTAATTCCATGACTACCATATCTTTTGCACACTCTTCCTAATTTTCCACCAAAATCCGCAAGTAACCATTTCCCAGACACTTGATCTTTCTAAACAGTTTTTTTTCGTGAACATGGCATAAGGACAAACATAGTGCAAAGCTACAATGAAGGGATTTTTAAAAGAAAAGCCTTTTGGACGGGGATATTATCTTCAGATGCACTTCCAGATTATCTAATTTATTTAGAAGGGCTAAAAAAATTGAAGCTCGAAAAAAACCATGAATCCGACACATGGTAATAAAGTATATCATGCCTTATTAAAAGCTTAAGAGGTTAAACATGCACATGTTATATACTCGCAATAAGAAACAAAATTCACTAATATAGTCAATTTTCACTGAATAACACTGTTTTGAATTTCTCTCCTTCAGCTCAATTCTTCAACTAATCCAAAACAATGACATTGAGTCCCATATAACTAGTTTTTGGGATTAAGTTAGGCCCAAGTTCCATTTTCTTATCACTGCTTTGTATTGTCCTAACCAAACAAGTAAGAGTTCATTACTCATTATTTGACGGATAACATCATAATTCCATTAAGAAGCTCAACCAAACACTAAATATACATAAATCAACCCTCTACTACTTAAAATTTCAAAACTAACCCCCCTCCCCCCTTAAGCACACACAAAAAAAAAGGAGGAGCTAAACTCTTCGTTTATAGAGACAATAAGAACAAAAACCTGGGAAAATCAGCGGTTGCACTCAGCAGGCAAGGGCCTATTGAAGCCACCACGCCTATTCATGTACTGTCGAGGCTGCCGTTTAGTGACTTTCCTTACAGCACCCACATCATTCCCTGCCACTGGCTTCCCCTTTGTCGAATCAAACCCTACCGGTATCCCCAATTTCTTCATCATCTCAATCTCTTCCTCATCCATCATCTCTTCATCACCACTCCCCTCCTCCTCCTTCTTCTTCTGCTTCTTCTGTTCTTTCGCTATCCCGTCCACAAAATCCTCAACCTCTCTCCGCGTATCTCTATCCCTATCCTTATCCCTATCGCCATCATCTTTTCGTCTCTTTCTAGGAGGACTTTCCGCTGAGGGACGGTGGTGACGGTGGCGGTTGCGGCGGTCAGTGGGAGAACGGGAGCGGGAAGTAGAACGTTGACGGTGGCGGTGACGGTCAGTGGAAGGGGAACGAGTTCGGGAGCGAGTGTGTCGACTGGTTTTGATATGGTCAGGGGTGTAAGAACGTTCACGGTCTCTCCGGTCACGGTCATCCCGGTCACGTTTCCGATCTCTGTCTCTATCCTTGTCCCTCTCTCGCTCTCTCTCCCGGTCACGGTCACGATCCCGGTCAATTTCACGGTCACGGTATCGAGTTCGGTCACGGTCGGTCATCGTACCGTTAAGGGAAGGAGAGTAGAAGGGTTTTGAAGTTTGAACAAAGAAGAGACGGTGATATTGTTTTCCTCAGAAGGATTTAGGAGAAATGCAATCCCGGTTTTGCGCTATTTACTCTTTTCCTTTCTTTTCTCTCTTACTCCCTTTTTATTTTGTTTTGTCTTTTGGTATCTACGAGTTTTAGGGTAAATTTTAAAAATAATCGTATAATTATAAGGTTTTTTCACAAATATTATACAACTTTATTTTATCACTTAAAAATCACAACACTACACATTAATAATAAAATGGTCACAATATCTGAAATATATAACTTCCGGTAAGCGTTTTCATTTTTAGTGTTACTTTTTTCACATTTCTTAAATTAAATATTATTGAAAAATTAAATAAATAGAGATTTTTTTCATCAAATAAATAGAGATTCACTAATAAACTTTTGGCTGGATTATCTATATATACTTTAACAGGATAAATTTTACAATCAAGAAACTAAAGTTATGTTAAGAAACTTAGTTCAAAGTAACAATATAGAATAAGAAAATAGATAAGATTGTAGAGAAAAAGAGCGGAGAGATTCTTATTTCTTCCATATATTTAAGTATGCACAATGTGATGCCCAGAGCCTCTATTTATAGGATGATATTTAGGTAATACAAAGGGATGTCATGAACATGTATTAACTATTGAGATCATGGAGGAACATCATGAAAGGTTTATGGAGGTGTGTGAGTTACAACAATAATTATAAGAAGTAGTGGAAGGTTAATAGAGAAGAATAGTGGGAGTAACTTTTTTTGGAGTTATAGATATACACTACATAATATAATATGTTATATAAGTTATTTATTATCACCATTATTAGGTCTCATGCTTACTCAAGAAAATTCTTTTAAAAAGAATTACAAATAAAAGGTTATTTTATGGATAAATTGAACTGGACTAACATTAGCTAGATATAAAGATAAGACACCAGTAAAAAATATGTAAATAAAACGAGAGAAAGGATAATAATAATACTAACAACAACGACAATAATAATAATAATAATGTTTACCCTAGAATCCGGATAACAATTGAATTTATATGGGGTTTTAAGGATCCGTGAACTAAAAGATACAAAAGGTTTGGATTGAGGAAAATAAAAGATAAAGACTCAACAATTGCTGTTAAAGTAAATAATCGCAGAATATAATATTGCTTAGAACAATTGTGCTTGATAGCGTACAAGAATTGAGAGAGATGGTACTGTAGTGTAATGGTTTCCGATGCCCTCTTTATGGGGTCTTCTCCCCTTTTATACATTCTGATTAAGGGTAAAAATAAGGTAGGTAAATTAATTACATCGTGGCTCCCTGTAATTACGCCTTAATGGCCTGAAGTGGTTGAGAAAATCACGTTTGGGCGAGATATCCGGCGACGCTTGGTTATCCGTTACGAGTCCGGCTTCCGACCTTGTGTGTTTCTCCATCCGGTGGTGACTCATATCGAGCTCTGCAACGGTCTCGAAATGACTCGACCTCGGTTGTAGACGTGGCCGTCGTTCTACCTTGCATCCAGGTCGGGTTCGATGGCCCCGACTTGCCCCGGACCGGACCCAACCCGGTCGGGCTCAAGCAAAAAGGGTATCACCCAATACAGATAGTCCCCTCGTTTATTAGAGAGTAACGATAATAAACGATATGATCGGTGACGTGATGCCCGTGACGTATGGCCATACGCCAGGTGAAAAAGCCATCGAGTGCTCTGACCACGTCTGCTGCAGGCATTTAATGCTTCTCTTAATTATCTGTCGCTTCGTGTCTATAACTTCGCGATTCGTGCCACCGCCTCATGGGAAAAGTATAAACGACCCTTCTAGGTTCAACATTTCTTATCTTTCTCAAATTTTGCGTTGGTTGTATTTTCTTTTCATCTCTTCGTAAAGCTTCAAGAAATGGCGAAAACTTCACAAAGTGTTCCTTCTAGACCAAGCTCGGCCGCGAGCCCCGCTAGATCTGATGAACCTGCGCCAGAACCCCCATTGAAAGCTTTTACACCGACTGGTTGCTCGGTATCTGCCGACTTCCAGGTTGAAAACCCATCATCGTTCCCGGGCCGCGGCGAACCGGCATCGGAGTATATCAGCCTAATCACTCCCGGTTGCCTAGACCGGGTGAGGGCTGAATGTAGATGGGAAGGGAAAGACCTGGTCGCCCCTTCCCGTGACGAGTCGATTATGACTCACGTTGAAGGGTATCTTAGTGTATATACATATCCCTTCACCTTAGGCCCCTTAGAACCCATTATAGTGGAGTTCTGCCGGCGGTACGAGGTGACCTTAGGTCAGGTCCACCCCTCGATGTGGCGGATCGTATATCTCTTTCGGTTTTTTGTCGAGAGAGTCGAGGGCGACTTTCCCTTTACCCTCGACCATCTTCTTCGATTATACAGCCCTCGAATATTTCGAGGGGGATTAATAAAACTGGCCCGCCGGGCTAGCAAACCCCCATTCTCCAGCATCGATGAAGACAAAGATCGAGGCTGGATGAGCAGGTTTGTCCGGATCAGGACGTCCGACCTGATTCCGGCTGATTGCATGCCATTTCCGGAGAGGTGGAACCTCAAACGTAAGTATTTTCTCACTGTTCATCTTTTAGAGTGTGTTTTCCTCAACTTCTTCCTGAAACCCCCTTTTCTTGTGCAGCGGTGACCCAAACTCCAGCTGCCATCAAGGATTTGGCCGGCTGGGTAAACAAGATAGTGGCCCAGCGGCCATATTCGGAGCGAAACTGGAAGGAAATCTCCAAAGGTCGGTGGGAGGCGAAAAACCATGGTAAGCCTTCTTTTTGACCGGTAGCGCACCAAGTTAACGCATTTTTTCTTGTATATCGGGAATGCATCATAACCCTCGTGTTTTGCAGGCTTGCCCAAGGACGCGGAGATGAGGTCTTCAATACTATGCCCCCTTCCGGTTCCGGGAGAAAATAAAAGGCCCGGGGAGTCCGGTACGGACGAGCCCCAAAGGAAGATTAAGCGGACAAAAAGGGCCGCCCGCAAACTAAAAAGCCAAATCGTCTTGTCCTCCGAGGAGGAGGACGACAAAGAGGATGACGATGAGGAGCAGCCGGAGCTCGTCCGCCATCGACCCATTCGACCGGACCCTGAGCCGGTGGTCGATCCAGCTGAGGCTCCTCCCGAGGACGTGAGGGTTGAGGATGCTAGTGGACCCTCGGCCCCTGCGCGGGTGTCCCCGGGTACCGATCACCCGGTTACGTCCCCCCCGTCTTCCTCGACTTGGGGGCAGCTGCCGGACGACATCCCGATGATGGGAGGTAGCTTCGAGACCTTTTTTGATGGGGTACCCTCCGCCAACACTTTCGGGCTCGAAACCCCCCGGAAAGACCCTCAGGCCGAATCAAGTGGGACTTCGGCCGTCAACAAGCTTGTCGATAGGTTTCCAGCTCCGAGCTTGGACCCGGACTGTAACAGGATAGTAACTTTTGCTATCCCCAAAGACGTCCGGGCTCTGGGGCCTCCGGTCGGGGTTGCAAGCTATCTTCATCACCTGATGACGGAGGAAGACCGGGCTGCAACCGAGGCTGTAGATTGGACATGCCTTTTCAACGAAGCCCAACAGGCGCAGCTCAAGGTACTTGCTTCTTCCTTATTTCTAATATTTTTGCCTTGTGATTCAGTACTGACTCTTTAGACTTTTTCTTTGCAGGCATCGGTGCTATATCACTCGATGTTCCTCCGGATCAGGGACAAAATGGAGGCGGAGCGAGAGGGGCGCCGGGTCCTTGAAGAAAAGCTGCTAGAAAGCCGGGCCGGATTGGACCTTTTGAACAAAGAGCACGCGTCCTGTGCTACCCGGCTGGAGGAAGCGAAGAAAGAGCTTGGTTGTAAGCTAAGGGGGGCGCAAGCCGAGCTTAATCGGGTTAAGGCCGAGCTTGACGAGAGCAGAGCCGAACTTGATGAGAACAAAGCCGAACTGGAAGCCCGGGTGCAACAGTTGGAGTCGGAGAAGACTTCCCTTCGGAAAGAGGTTGCGGACTTGACGTTGGCCAATGAGGCTCGAGTCCTTGAAATTGAGCTGTGGACCAATCGATTTCGGGAAGCTGAGGCTAAAGTTTCCCAAGCCGAGGAGACTGCCAACGATCTGGTGGCCCAATATAGGGCCGATGCTGATGCGGCCAACCAGCAGTCAAGAATGTTAGCCGAATATGCGAAGTGTCAGGCCCGGCTTGACGTTCTTACCGAACTCCAACGTCGCGGTTTCGATCTTGCATCGGACGTCACCAAAGCCGCCGAAGCTGAGGACGCTTCGAGAAGGGCGACGTTCCCCGAAGAATTCGAGGATGGCTCTGATTGACTCCGGGAATAGGCTAGGCTTTGTTTTGTTTTCCCCTCTTATGTAATTGCTCCGGTAGCGAGCTTTTTTATGAAACATTGCCCTTTGCCATCTATTGCTCCTTTTTCAATCTTGTTATTACTTTGCCTTTTATCTTTTTGGAACGATGGTAGTCCTTTATGTTTTTCGAAGTAGTCTCCGAGTGAATGTATTCGAACTCAGGTGAACTTCGACCTTTGGGCTTTCTCAAGGCAGTCCCCGAGTGAGTTGATTCGAGCTCGGGTAAAAAATCAAACCTTACGTTTTTCAATATAGTCCTCGAACGAGTTTATTCGAGCCCGGGTGAAGTCTAACCCTTAGGTTTTTTCGAAGCAGTCCCCGAGTGAGTTTGGTCGAGCTCGGGTGTAGTTCAAACCTTAGTCCCTGAGTGAGTGTATTCGAACTCGGGCAAAATTCAAACCTTAGATTTTCACAAGATAGTCCCCGAGTTAGTGGAATCGAACTCGGGCAGAAAATCCAAACCTTAGGTTTTTACAAGATAGTCCCCGAGTGAGTGGAATCGAACTCGGGCAGAAATCCAAACCTCAGGGTTTTACAAAACAGTCCCCGAGTGAGTGCATTTGAACTCGGGGAAGATTCAACCCTTAGGTCTTTTCAAGGTAGTCCCCGAGTGAGTGGATTCGAACTCGGGGAAGATCCAAACCTTAGGTTTTTACAAGATAGTCCCGAGTGAGTGGATTCGAACTCGGGCACAATTTGACCTTTAGGTTTTGTATCGATTTTACGCCTTTTTCTTAAGGTCTTACAAATTCGAGTATACTTCGCCATTAGTGAAGTCGATGATGAGGCCGGTATTATCTCTTTTGAGATTTTATGAATTTGGACCCGCCTTCTCGAGGACTTATGGTTAAAATAATGCCTTATCGAGGCCTTACGAATTTCGAACTCACCTTTGAGGTCTTACAGTTTTATGTGTCGCCGTATTAAGGTCTTATGAGCTTGGACTTGCCTTCTTGAGGTCTTATAGTTTAAGTGTTGCCTCATTGAGGTCTTGTGAGTCCGAGTATGCCTCAATGAGGTCTTATGTGCTTAAAGGAGGTCTTATGTGATCGAATATGCCTCGAGGAGGACTTATGGGATCGAATATGCCTCGAGGAGGTCTTATAAGATCGAATATGAGATCGAATATGCCTCGAGGAGGTCTTATGTTCGAATGTGCCTCGAGGAGGTCTTATGAGATCGAACTTGAAAGCATACCGAAGAGTCGAACAAAATCTTTAGGTTATGATGTGAATATGCATCGGATAGTCTTTGCTATTGCAGTAATAGTCAATACATCATACTGATCCGGGCGGATTAGGTCAGGCTAGTTGGGCACGGCTCGCTTTGGCCGTTTGACCCTTACATTTATTCTTATTGACCTTCGCCTTCTTCGGAGGGTGATCTAGCATACAATGATTTACCCTTAGATACCTTTGTAGTAGCACGATGTTCTTGCTGCCTCGTTAAAAACCTTGCCGAAAAACCCGAGTTGGGACAAAAACGGTCGAAGGAAAAAAGAGTAGCTCGTGCTTTCAGTCTCTCTGATGTCCGAACTTGTCTTAGCGACCGATCATCGACCTGCACAGGTTAGGATCGGACAAGTCTCAAAAAATTTATGGAAGCGAAGAAGAAAGAAGACTTACCTTTAGCAGTAGTATCTCTTCAAGTGGCCTATATTCCAGTTATTGGGTAGTTCTTTCCCATCCATCGTTCCTAACTTGTACGAACCCTTTCCGGTTACCTTCAAAATGGTGTAAGGGCCTTCCCAGTTCGGTCCTAATTTCCCTTCGTTAGGGTCTCGAGTGTTGAGGGTGACCTTTCTTAGTACCAAGTCCCCTATATTGAAGTGTCGAAGACGAGCCCTTCGGTTAATATCTCTCGATCTTTTGTTTCTGAGCTGCCATCCTAACTAGTGCGGCCTCTCTCCTTTCGTCTAAAAGATCCAAGCTGGTGAGCATCGCTTCTTGGTTGGTAACCTCGGTTGCATACCGGAATCTAGCGCTGGGTTCGCCCACCTCGACTGGGATCAAGGCCTCGGCTCCGTAAACCAAAGAGAAAGGAGTGGCACCGGTACTAGTCCTTTCGGTTGTCCGGTAGGCCCATAGGATTTCGGGCAGCATTTCTCTCCATTTTCCTTTTGCGTCTTGTAACCTTTTCTTTAGGTTCTGAACGATGGTCTTGTTGGTCGACTCAGCCTGCCCGTTTCCGATGGGATGGTACGGGGTTGACAATACCCTCTTGATCTTGTTATCCTCGAAGAATTTTGATACCTTGCTCCCAACGAACTGTTTCCCATTGTCACATACTATTTCGGAAGGCATCCCGAACCGACACACGACGTGGTCCCAAAGGAAGTCGATTACTTCTTTCTCTCGAACCTTTTCGTAAGCCTGCGCTTCAACCCATTTGGAGAATAGTCAGTAACCAAAAGAATAAATTGAGCCTTACCTGGAGCTCGAGGAAGCGGGCCCACTATGTCCATTCCCCACTTCATGAAAGGCCATGGGGAGATGACCGAATGCAGCAGCTCAGCAGGCTGATGGATGAATGGCGCATGCCTTTGACACCTGTCGCATCTTCGTACAAATTCCCTTACGTCCTGTTCCATGTTGACCCAATAGTATCCAGCTCGAATTATTTTTCGGACCAACGCATCCGCGCCTGAATGGTTGCCACATGACCCTTCGTGGATTTCCCTCAATACGTACTCTGTGTCTCCGGGGCCAAGGCATATGGCGAGTGGTCCTCCGAAGGTTCTTTTATATAAGACTCCGTCCTCGGCCAAACAAAAACGGGCCGCTTTTGTTCTCAATGCCCTTGATTCTTGGGGTCCTGTGGGAGTTTTCCTGTTTTTAGATAGTCCACCATACCTNATGGACTCTTTTGCAAAGAACCAGTGTATTGCGATGCGTCAAGAAAGAGTATCAAAGAGCTCACTAATATCCTTAGCCCCACGGTGGGCGCCAAACTGTTTACCCTAGAATCCGGATAACAATTGAATTTATATGGGGTTTTAAGGATCCGTGAACTAAAAGATACAAAAGGTTTGGATTGAGGAAAATAAAAGATAAAGACTCAACAATTGCTGTTAAAGTAAATAATCGCAGAATATAATATTGCTTAGAACAATTGTGCTTGATAGCGTACAAGAATTGAGAGAGATGGTACTGTAGTGTAATGGTTTCCGATCCCCTCTTTATGGGGTCTTCTCCCCTTTTATACATTCTGATTAAGGGTAAAAATAAGGTAGGTAAATTAATTACATCGTGGATCCCTGTAATTACGCCTTAATGGCCTGAAGTGGTTGAGAAAATCACGTTTGGGCGAGATATCCGGCGACGCTTGGTTATCCGTTACAAGTCCGGCTTCCGACCTTGTGTGTTTCTCCATCTGGTGGTGACTCATATCGAGCTCTGCAACGGTCTCGAAATGACTCGACCTCGGTTGTAGACGTGGCCGTCGTTCTACCTTGCATCCAGGTCGGGTTCGATGGCCCCGACTTGCCCCGGACCGGACCCAACCCGGTCGGGCTCAAGCAAAAAGGGTATCACCCAATACAAATAATAATAATAATAATTGGATTGAATTGTATTAGACCGTTTTGTAACTCGCGATCGGTGGAGTTGCAGTCCTTTATCCATCTGTTTGAGTGTGTAGATTGGTTCTGATATGGCCAGCGGTGTAAGAACATTCATGGTCTCTCCGGTCACGATCATCCCGGTCACGTTTCCGATCTCTGTCTCTATCCTTGTCCCTCTCTCTGTCTCTCTCTCTCGGTCACGCTCACAATTTCGGTCAAATTCACGGACATGGTATCAAGTTTGGTCACGTTCGATCATCGTCACGAATGGGAATAAGAAGGGAGAGTGAAAGAGTTTTGAAGTTTGAACAAAGAAGAGATAGTGTTTTTGTTTCCCTCAAACCATGAGTCCCTAGTGAAACTGAAATGATAAAGTGTTAAAACATTATTTTTTTGTTAAAACGTAAATAATATCCTCAAAGCTTGAGCTGATTACTACAATAATTTTAATTCTAAATTGATGCAAATATAAAATATGTTATATTTTAATACGATGAATGTCATATTTGCTTATATAAGAAGGTGCACTTTAAATATATTTTTTAACTGATTCAAATGCTAAGGGTATAAAATATTTATATAAATACAAGCATTAAGACCCATCCATATGAGATCACTTTTTTCTTCCATATTTTCCGCATTTATATTGTTATTAGCTCTAGAAGATGTACCAATATCAGGATCAACAGATGAAACATATCTCTCATTCTTAGTTGCTCTTAATACATAATCCATATTGCATTTGTTTCTTATATAGTTATGAATGACCATAGTAGCAAGTACAATATCTCTCTGAGTGTCAATATGATAAAAAAGCATGTCTCGCCAAATATACCTTGCTTTTTCAAACCCCAAATGTGTGCTCTATAGTGTTTTACCAGAAGAATGCAGATAGTTAATTTTTTCAGTTCGTCCTCTGGTTCTCGCAATTATCATGTCGCACCATGAAAAACTTTTGGTAGGTGGTATCTCACATTATCTTATTTATATGGATGTAACGATCTGACTGGTCGTTTGTGTAATTGCATCTCGTTTTCCCTTTGGATGCTTCACACATGTGTGTTTATGCTTCACACAATGGATATATTCCAACTTCCGGAACCAAAATCCGAGCCCAGTAACCACAAATTCAACTCTCGATCAAACTCCTCAACTCTCCAAACTTCTATTTTTTTTTTCAACTTTCACCAATTCAAGCCAAAATCATCTACAGACCTCCAAATCAATATCCGGACATACTCCTAAGTCCAAAATTACCATACAGAGCTATTAGAACCATCAAAACTCCATTTCGGAGTCATTTACATATAACTCAACTTCCAGTCAACTCTTTCAACTTTAGCTTCCAACCTTGGGACTAAGTGTCCGAACTCATTTCGAAACGTTACTAGAACCAAACCAACCACCCCGACAAGTTACATAACAACAAACAAACACAGAATATGCAATAAATAGAGGAACGGGACTACAACACTCAAAACGACCGGCCGGATCGTTACACTACCTCATCGGGGGTAGGCTCGATACTTACGGAGTATATTGAGTCGGTTGTACCCATGCTACACTTCTGCACTTTTTGTGCAGATTCTAGTGTTGGTTCCAGCGGCATCTAGTGGTGTCTTTGCTCGGATTCAGCTGTATTAGAGACTTGAGGGATACCTGCTCGGCGTTCGCAGCCCTAAAGTCCGGTTCTTTATCTAGTTTACTATTTATTTAGTAAATAGTTGTATTTTGTTTAGACTTTATCTGTAGCACCCTAGATGCTCATGTATTTATGATTCCGAATTTTGGGATATGTTTAGATCACGTCTTTTGGGTATTTTATCAATTTACTTCAGACATATACAGTTTAATACTATAAATATTTTGATTTGAATTGTTAAAACTAGTTAAGTGATTTAACTAACGTTTGCTTGCCTAGCAAGTAAAATATTAGGCGCCATCACGGTCTCGAGGGTGGGATTCTAGGTCATGATAGTTTATTACTTATTGAGTACATGGGGTCGGTTGTACTCATTCTATACTTCTGCACCTTGCGTGCAGATCTTGGAGTTGATGCTGCTGTGCATGTTGGGAGCCAACATTGGAGATGTACCTGCTCTCCGGATATAGCTGCTACTTTGTCACGATCCGAATCCGAACCTGTCGTGATGGCGCCTATCGATGGTACTAGGCAAGCCAATAATTTCCAAAATACTTCCAAAATTTAACAGAAAACAAATCAAGAAATTTGTGAATAGCAAAGTTTTCATAAAAAGGGGTAACACCCAAATACAAGTGCGGAAAAAGAAAAGCTCCCAATATCGGGGTGCCACCAAGCCATGAGCATCTATACATAATCAATCTAAAAATAAAACGACTATAATAGTTTGAATCCAAATACAATGAAAGAAAAGATAATGAAGGAGAAAACAAGGTCTGCGAACGCTAGGCAGCTACATCGCTATCTCCAACGGTTCGCTACGAGAACTATCAACACTCTCCGCGTCCAGACACTCCTTGATATGCACACGAAGTGCAGGGTGTAGCATGAGTACAACAAAATCAGTAAATAAACAAAATAAATAAGGAACTGAAAGATAGTGACAAGCTACACAGTTATAAATCATTTTCAGTAGTCTCGACAAGGAAAATAGACATGCTTCCCAAATTCGACAAATCAAGTCAAATCAGTTTGTTTATGCCAAGTTCAAGTAAAACCGGATAAAAATATCTTTCAGAAGTTTTCAAAACAGTGATATAAGGCAACTATGTGCAATCACAATGAAATCATATACAGCCTCTCAAGGCAGCAATCACTCAGTCTTCTCATTCACTCCAACCTCACAATCACTCTTTCCCGCAGTCACTCATTCCTCACGATCACTCGGCACTCGGCACTCGCACTCAGTAGGTACCTGCGCTCATTGGGGGTGTGTACAGACTCCGGAGGGGCTCCTATAACCCAAGCGCTATATCAAGCCAATCATGGCATAAGTCAATGAAACATGCTGCGGCATGTAGCTCGATCCCATAAATATCCTCAAAATCAGACCCTCGGTCTCACTCAGTCATCAATCTCTCCAGTCTCTCGGGCTCTCAAAAATAAGGAAAATCAGCCCAAACAGCAATAACATAATGTATGAATAAGAATAACAGAGACTGAAATATGATATGCGAGTAAAAATTGAGACTAAGTATAGATAGCATTTAGTAGGTAATTCAACAGGTAACACGGCCTCTATGAGTCCCAACAGTACCAACACATGGCCTAAATATGATTATTTAACATGATTAGCAGTCAAATTTCTATAACACATAGAGAGCATAAAGCTAACAACAAGTTATTCAACTTTACAGTTTCACGGAATGGACCAAGTCACAATTCCCATGGTGCACGCCCACATGTCCGTCACCTAGCATGTGCGTCACCTCCAAAACAATCACATAACACAAAATCCGGGGTTTTATACCCTCAGGACCAGATTTAGAACTGTTACTTACCTCAATCCGAGCGAAACTCTACTCCAAAATGCCTTTGCCTCTCAAATCGGTCTCCAAACGTCCCGAATCTAGTCACAAGCAGTAAAATACAATCAATATAGGCTAAAGGAATCAATTCCACAAGAAAAATACAAAATTATAACCAATATCTGAAATCATCTCAAACCCGGCCCTATGCCCACGTCTCAAAATCTGACAAAATTTACAAAACTCGAAAGATCATTCACTCACGAGTCTAACCATATCAAATTTACCAAAATCCGACACCAAATGGTCATTCAAATCCCCAATAAATCCCTAGCCTCAAACCCCCCAAATTTCACCTCAAAAACACACCAACTAGGTGGAAAATCAGTGGGGAAAAATCATTATTGAAGAAAAACGAACACAAGGAGCTTACCTCAATAATCTATTCAAAAATCCTCTCAAAAACCTCCAAAGTCCGAGCTCAAAATGATGGAAATGGTGAAAAATCTCGGAACTTCGTATTTATATGTTCTGCCTAGGTCTTCCACACATGTGGCCAAAAATCCGCTTCTGCGGAGAAAGTTTCACTTCTGCGGAAGTCACTTAGCCCTCACTGCCTCCGCTTCTGCGACTCCAAGTCCGCATCTGCAGCTTCGCAGGTGCGGGAAATACTCTGCACCTGCGACCCCTGCTCCTCCTGGACTTGCCTGTTTCTGCGGCCTTCCTTCCCGCTTCTGTGGGCTCGCACCTACGATGAGACTTCCGCAGGTGCGATTACACCAGCTGAGTCCAAATATCAGTAGTCCCTCAAATCAAACTCCAAGTCCGTTAACCTCCTGAAATCAACCCGAGGCCCCCAAGACCTCAACCAAACATACCAACTAGTCTTATAACCCAATACGAACTTAGTGGAATCTTCAAATCACCCTAAACAATATCAAAAACACTAATTACACACGAATTCAAGCCTAATGAACTTTGAAATTTCCAAATTCTACAAACGACGTTGAAACCCATCAAATCACGTCCGATTGACCTTAAATTATGCACATAAGGTATAAATGACACCACGAACCTACTCCAGCTTCTAGATATCCCATCCAACCCCGATATCAAAAAGTCCGTTCCCGGTCAAACTTCCTAATATTCTAACTTTTTGCCATTTCAAGCCTAATTCTACTACGGACCTCCAAATCACAATCCGGATGCGCTCCTAAGTCCAAAATCACCTAACGGAGCTAACATAACCATTAAAATTCAAATCCGAGGTCATTTACACATAAGTCAACATCCGGTAAACTTTTACAACTTAAGCTTTCAATTAAGAGACTAAGAGGGTGTTTGGATTGGCTAATAAAAAGTTGTTTTTAAGCTAAAAGCCAAAAGCCATAAGTTGGTAATATCCAATTTTTGGCTTTTGGCTTATTTTTGTACTTTTTATGCCTAAAAGTAAGTGCTTTTAAGCACTTTTTTTTTATCTTTGCCAAACACCACACAAACTAAAAAAGTGCTTAAAAGCCAATAAGCACTTAAAATAAGTCAATCCAAACACCCTCTAAGTGTCTCTACTCACTCTGAAATCTCTCCGGACCTGAACCAACTAACTCGGTAAGTCATATAACAACTGTTGAATACAAAAGGAGCAGAAAATGGGGGAACGGGGCTACAACTCTCGAAATGACCGGTCGGGTTGTTGCGTTCTCCCCCTCTTAAACAAATATTCATCCTCGAACGAGTCTAGAAACATACATGGAGTCACAAATAGGTGTGGATATCTGCTCCGCATCTTCCGCTCGGTCTCCCAAGTAACCTCATCCGCGGGTTGACCTCTCCACTGCACCTTTACTGAAGCTATATCGTTTGACCTCAACTTTCGAACCTGCCGATCCAAAATGGCCACCGGCAGTCAAATCACCATCCAACTGAACCATGCTGAAATCCAAAACATGAGACGGATCGCCGATATACTTTCAGAGCATAGAAACATGAAATATTAGATGCACACTCGACAAGCTAGGTGGCAAGGCAAGCTTGTAAGCCACCTCTATGATCCTTTGAAGTACCTCAAAAGGCCCAATGAACCGATGGCTCAATTTTCCCTTCTTCCAGAACCTCATAACACCGTTCATGGGTGAAACCTTTAGCCGAACCTTCTCCCCAACCATGTAAGACACATCATGGAACTTCTTGTCGGCATAGCTCTTCTGTCTTGACTGCGCCGTGCGAAGCTGCTCCTGAATCTATTTAACCTTGTCCAAAGCATCCTGAACCAAGTCGGTACCCAATAGCCTAGTATCACCCGGCTCAAACCAACCCACCGAAGATCTACACTGCCTCCCATATAAAGCCTCGTACGGAGCCATCTGAATGCTCGACTGATAGCTGTTGTTGTAAGCAAACTCTGCGAGCGGCAGAAATTGGTCCTATGAACCCCCAAAATCAATGACAGAAGCGCGTAGCATGTCCTCCTATATCTGAATAGTGCGCTCGGACTGTCCATCCGTGTGCGGGTGAAATGGTGTGCTCAACTCAACCCGAGTGCCCAACTCACACTGCACGGCTCTCCAAAACTACGTGCCTCTATATGAAATGATGGAAACTGGCACACCATGAAGGTGACAATATCTCGAATATAAATCTCAGCCAACCGCTCGAAGAATAAGCACGGACTTGGTCAGCCGATCCACAATCACCCAAATAGCATCGAACTTCCTCGAAGTCCGTGGGAGCCCAACTACGAAATCCATGGTGATCTGCTCCCACTTCCACTCTGGAATCTCTATCCTCTGAAGTAATCCACCCGGTCTCTAATGCTCATATTTTACCTGCTGACAGTTGAGACACCGAGCTACAAGCTCAACTATACCCTTCTTCATTCTCCTCCACCAATAGTGCTGCCTTAGGTCCTGGTACATCTTCGTGGCACCCGGATGGATGGAATACCGCGTGTTGTGGGCCTTCTCAAGAATCAACTCCTGTAGCCCATCTACATTGGGAACACATATCCGGCCTTGCATCCTCAACACCCCATCGTCTCCAATAGTCACATCTCTGGAATCACCATGCTGAACCTTGTCCTTGAGGACAAGTAAATGAGGATTACCATACTGGCACTCTCTGACACGATCAAATAAGGAAGACCGAGAAACAAACACAAGCTAGAACCCCGACTGGGCTCCGAAACATCTAATCTCACGAATTGGTTGGCCAAGGCCTGAACATCAACTGCAAGAGGTCTCTCACCAACAGGAATGAATGCAAGACTACCCATACTCACTGCCTTCCTACTCAAGGCATCAGCTACCACATTGGCCTTTCCCGGATGATAAAGAATAGTGATATCATAGTCCTTTAGCAGCTCCAACCACCTCCACTGCCTCAAATTTAGATCCTTCTATCTGAACAAGTGCTGTACGATGATCAGTAAATACCTCACAAGACACATCACAGAGATAGTGCCTCCATATCTTCAACGCATGAACAATGGCAGCCAACTCCAAATCATGAACATGGTAGTTCTTCTCATGGGGCTTCAACTGATGTGAAGCATAAGCAATCACTCTACCCTCCTGCATCAAAACACACCCAATACCAATCCGAGAAGCATCACAATACACTGTATAAGAACTAGAAGCTGATGGTAGAACTAGAACTGGAGTTGTGGTCAAGGCAGTCTTGAGCTTCTGAAAGCTCTCCTCACACTCATCCGACCACCTGAAAGGAGAACTCTTTTGGGTCAATTTGGTCAAGGGCGATGCAATAAACGAGAAACCCTACACGAACCGACGGTAATAACTAGCCAAACCAAGAAAGCTCCGAATCTCCGTAGCTGAGGATGGTCTGGGCCAACTCTGAACCGCCTCTATCTTCTTCGGATCCACCTGAATACCCTCACTAGACACCACGTGTCCCAAGAACACAACTGAACTAAGCCAAAACTCACACTTGGAGAACTTGGCATAGAGCTTCTCCTCCCTCAACCGCTGCAACACAATCCTTAAATGCTAGGCATGCTTCTCCCGGCTATGAGAGTACACCAGGATATCATCAATAAACACAATAACAAATGAGTCGAGATGAGGCCGAAACACACTGTTCATCAGATGCATTAATGGTGTTGGGGCATTGGTCAGCCCAAAAGACATCACAAGAAACTCATAATGACCGTAACAGGTCCTGAATGTTGTCTTTACAATATCGAGTCCCGAATCTTCAACTGGTGATACCCAGACCTCAAATAAATCTTGGAGAACACCCTCACTCCCTGGAGCTGGTCAAATAGATCGTCAATACGCAGCAAAGGATACTTGTTTTTTATGGTGACATTGTTTAACTGCTTGTAATCAATGCACATTCTCATAGTGCCATCCCTCTTCTTCACAAACAGAACCGGTGCACCCCTAGGTGACACACTAGGCCTAACAAACCCCTTATCAAGAAGTTCCTGAAGCTGCTCCTTCAACTCAGTCGGTGCCATACGGTACGGAGGAATAGAAATGGGCTGAGTGCCTGGCACCAAGTCAATAACAAAATCAATGTCCCTGTCGGGCGGCATGCCCGACAGGTCCATAGGAAACACATCCGGAAAATCTCGCACCACCAAAACAGAATCAATAGTGGGGGTCTCTACACTAACATCCCTCACAAAAGCCAAATAAGATAGACAACCCTTCCCAACCATCCGCTGGGCCTTCAAGTATGAAATCACTCTACTAGGAACATAGTTTAGAGAACCTCGACGCTCAATCCATGACATGGAGACAACAAGTCCATACCCAAGATCACATCGAAATCAACCATACTAAGCAACAATAGATCAACTCTAGTATCCAATCCCCCAACCGTCACTACACACGACCGATATATACGGTCCACAATAATAGTATCGCCCATTGGCGTAGATACATGAACAGATGAAACTAGAGAATCACGGGGCATATCCAGATAATGAGCAAAATACGATGACACATATGAATCGGTAGAACATGGTCAAATAATACAGAGGCATCCCTGTGGCAAACTGAGACAATACATGTGATCACTACATCTAAAGCAATGGCATCTGGTCTAGTGGGAAGAGCATAGAATCGGGCCTGACCGCCACCTGATCGTCCTCCCCCTCTAGGGCGACCTCTAGCTGACAGGGCCCCACCTCGAACTGGCTGAATGAGTGGTATAGCTACTGGTGCAGAAGACACAGCCCGACTCCTCTGCTGTGCTGGACCTCGGTGACGACGAGGACACTGCCTCCACACATGCCCAAACTCCTCGCACTCAAAACAACTCTCCAGTCTGAAGGGAGCCCCGAGCACCGAGATAATTGGTAGAAGGACCTGGCATAGAAGATCCCTGAACCGATGGAGCACGGGACAAACTCTGAGCTGGAAGGCACTAAGAGATGAGTGACCCTGATTAGAACTATATGAACCATGGCCAGATGATGCACCACAGTGAACTGGGCGAGCCGTCTGAGCATACCTGTAAGGACGACCCCTGCCGTGGTAGAACTGACCTCCAGAAGGAACACCACTAAAACCACCTGATCTACGAGACCTCTTGGCCTCCCTCTCAACCATCTCCTAGCCGTGGACCATCTCTATCTGCCAAGCAATGTCAACAACCTCATTGAAAGTAGCACTGGATACCATCTCTCTAGTCATAAGCACCCGCTGCTGAAATGTGAGGCCATCAATGAACCTTCTGATCCTCTCCCTATCAGTGGGGACCAACCAAACTGCATGACGGGCCAACTAAGAAAACCTCATCTCGTACTGCGTCACAAACATATCATCCTGATGTAACTGCTCAAACTGTCTGCGTAGCTCCTCTCTGCGAGACTGCAGCACGAACTTCTCCAAGAAGAGAACGGAGAACTCCTGCCATGTAAGGGTGCTGCACCGACCAACCTACGCCTTTCATAAGCCTCCCACCAACTGAAGGCAGCCCTAGAGAACTGAAAATTAGTGAACAAGACCCCACTGGTCTCCAGAATACCTGCTGTACCGAGAATCCTCTAACACTTGTCCAAGAAACCCAAGGCATCCTCTGCCTCTGTACCACTGAAAGATGGAGACTGGAGTCTCCCAAACCTCTCCAATCTCCGCTGCTCATCATCAAACATAACAGGAACCACATGGGCCTGAGCAGCTGCAACCGGCTGGGCTGGTAGTGCCCCTAGTGTCTGGAGTCCTTACATCACCTGCTCTGGTATGCGGGCGGTGGGAGCCTTAGTACCTCCCCCGGCCTGAGAACTGGCTGCTGCGGCCGAAATAGAGACCGCCTGAGCAAGATTGGTGCATATGATCAGAATCTGAGGGAAGGCCTCCTAAAGGCCTGGAATCACAATGGGCACGGGTGGTGCCTGAGATGGCCCCACTGGCTCCTCCACAACTGGGACCTGTTCCTAAACTGGGGCAGCTAGTGGATCTGCAGGTGCTGCCCTAGCTGTTGTACGAGCTACACCTCTGCCCCTACCGGGGTCTCTACCACGACCTCGGCCTCTCGCGGCCCTTACTGGTGGTACTGGTGGTTGTCCATCCTGCCCAGTAGTACGTGTCCTCACCCTTTGTGAGAGAATAGAACAACAGAAGTTTAGTTACCAGAATCAACCGATCCGCAAGACTCTATAAAACTTGCTCATGACTCGTAAGACCTATGTAACCTAGGCTCTGATACCAACTTGTCCCGACCTGAATCCGAACCTGTCGTGATGGCGCCTATTGATGGTACTAGGCAAGCCGACAATTTCCAAAATACTTCCCAAATTTAACAGAAAACAAATCAAGAAATTTGTGAATAGCAAAGTTTTCATAAACAGGGGTAAAACCCAAAACACAAGTTCGGAAAAAGAAAGGCTCCCAATATTGGGGTGTCACCAAGCCATGAGCATCTATACATAATTAGTCTAGAAATGAAACAACTATAACAGTTTGGATCCAAATACAATGAAAGAAAAGATAAGGAAGGAGAAAACAAGGTCTGCGAATTCTAGGCAGCTACCTCGCTATCTCAAATGGTCCGCTACGAGAACTATCAACACCCTCGCGTCCAAACACTCCTGGATCTGCACACGAAGTGCAGGGTGCAGCGTGAGTACAACTAACTCAGTAATTAACAATAATAAATAAGGAACTGAAAGATAGTGACGAGCTACACAGTTATAATTCATTTTTAGTAGTCTCAACAAGGAAAATAGACATGCTCCCCCAATCCGACAAATCAAGTCAAATCAGTTTGTTTATGCCAAGTTCAAGTAAAACCGGATAAAATATCTTTCAGAAGTTTTCAAAACAGTGATATAAGGAAACTATGTGCAATCACAATGAAATCATATACAGCCTCTCAGGTCAACAATCACTCATTCCTACCATTCACTCCAACCTCACAATCACTCTTTCCTCACAGTCACTCATTACTCACCATCACTCGGCACTAGGCACCCGACACTCGCACTCAGTAGGTACCTGCGCTCACTGGGGGTGTGTATAGACTCCGGAGGGGCTCCTACAGCACAAGTGCTATATCAACCCAATCATGGCATAAATCAATGAAACATGTTGTGGTGTGCAGCCGATCCCATAAATATCCTCACAATCAGGCCCTCGGCCTCACTTAGTCATCAATCTCTCGAGTCTCTCGGGCTCTCAGAATTCAGGAAAATCATCCCAAATAGCAGTAACATAATGTATCAATAAGAATAACAGAGACTGAGATATGATATGCGAGTAAAAACTGAGACTGATTACTGATAGCATTTAGCAGGTAATTCAACAGGTAACACGACCTCTGTGGGTCCCAACAGTACCAACACATAGCCTAAACATGATTTCTAACATGATTTACAGTGAAATTTCTATAACACATAGAGAGCACAAAGCTAACAGCAAGTTTTTCAACTTTAAAGTTTTACGGAACGGACCAAGTCACTCCATGGTGTACGCCCACACGCCCGTTACCTAGCATGTGCGTCACCTTCAAAATAATGACATAACATAAAATCCAGGGTTTCAGCCTCAGGACCAGATTTAGAACTATTACTTACCTTAATCCGAGCAAAACTCTACACCACAATGCTTTTGCCTCTCAAATCGGTCTCCAAACGTCCCGAATCTAGTCGCAAGTAGTACAATACAATCAATATAGGCTAAAGGAATCAATTCCACAAGAAAAATACGAAATTATAACCAAAATCGAAAATCGGCTCAAACCCAGCCCCGAAGCCCACGTCTCGAAATCTGACAGAAGTCACAAAACCCAAAAGCCCATTCACTCACGAGTCTAAACCTACCAAATTTACCAAAATTCGACACCAAATGATCATTCAAATCCCCAAAATTCACTCTCCAAATCCCTAGCCTTAAACACCCAAATATCACCTCAAAAACACACCAACTAGGTGGAAAATCAGTGGGGAAACATCATTATTAAAGAAAAACGAACACAAGGAGCTTACCTCAATAATTTCTTCAAAACCCCTCTCAAAAACCTCCAAAGTCCGAGCTCAAAATGATGGAAATGGTGAAAAATCTCGGAATTTCGTATTTACATGTTCTGCCCAGGTCTTCTGCACATGCGCCCAAAAATTCGCTTCTGCGGTCCCGCTTCTGCGGAAGTCACTTAGCCCTCACTGCCTCCGCTTCTGCGACTCCCAGTTCGCATCTGCAGCTTCGCAGGTACGGGAAATCCTTCGCACCTGCGACCCCTGCTCCTCCTGGCCTCCCCCGCTTTTGCGGCCTTCCTTCCCGCTTCTGCGGGCTCGCACCTGCGATGAGACTTCCGTACGTGCCATTACACTGCTGAGCCCAAACTTCAGTAGTCCCTTCAAACTCCAAGTCTGTTAACATCCCGAAATTACCCCGAGTTCCCGGGACCTTAACCAAACATACCAAACTAGTCTTATAACCTAACTCGAACTTAGTCGAATCTTCAAATCACCCCAAACAACATGAAAAACACGAATTACACACGGATTCAAGCCTAATGAACTTTGAAATTTCCAAATCTTACAAAGAACATCGAAACCCATCAAATCACGTCCGATTGACCTCAAATTTTGCACATAAGTCATAAATGACACCACGAACCTACTCCAACTTTCGGAAATCCAATCCGACATCGATATCAAAAAGTCCACTCCCGGTCAAGCTTCCCAAAATTTTAACTTTTCGCCATTTCAAGCCTAATTCTTTTACGGAGCTCCAAATAACAATCCGGCCGCGGTCCTAAGTCCAAAATCACCTAACGGAGCTAACGGAACCATTAAAGTTCAAATCCGAGGTCGTTTACACATAAGTCAACATTCAATTAAGAGACTAAGTGTCTCAATTCACTCTGAAATCTCTCCAGACCCGAACCAACTAACCCAGTAAGTCATATATCAGCTGTAGAATACAAAGGAGTAGAAAATAGGGGAACAGGGTTACAACTCTCGAAATGACTGGCCGGATCGTTACATACTTTTCCTTGGTTGTCACGACCCAAACCGATGGGCCATAACGGGCACCCGATACCTTACTTAACCGAGTACCAACATAACATATCTTTGTTATTATACTTTTATTGGCAAATGGGACAAACGGGCTGTCATGGGCTAACCAGAATAAACATAGGGGAATACTCCTTATAGGACTACCCAACCTGATATAAAAACTTATACATGTGATATACGGGCCTATAAGGCCAAACATGATCAATTTCAAACTAAAAACATAGGTCGGCAAGGCCATACAAGCATTCGTATACATGACATCTGTCTACAAGCCTCTAAGAGTACACACTTAACATAAAGATCGGGACAGAGCCCCGCCATACCAAACAATATGCGTCGCGTCTAAATCATACTGACCAAATAAGCAACTCCGGAGCAAATGGAGCACATCAACATCTTCCGCTGAGTTGATAGCCTACTTGGAGGACTCTCGACCTGTCTATCGGGACTTGGGGGCATGAAACGCAACATCCCCAGGCAAAAGGGACGTCAGTACGAATAATGTACCGAGTATGTAAGGCATATAAATGAGTACATAAAAGACATGGAAAAAATATAGAGTAAATGACTCAACCTGTAACTCTGGATAACTCTGTAAATCATGAAATACTTATAGTGTTATGCATATGCGTATGAATGCCATGTCGTGCATAGGTACATGTGTTCATAACATCATCAAGCCTCTGAGGACATCCCATCATATCATCTCGGCCAATGTGGGCAAAATCATCAACGTATACCAACTGATCAGGTGGTGGTGCGTGTATATATATATATATATATATATATATATAGCGCCATCTGGTCATGGGTCAATGTACATGTATAAGTGAATGCAATGCATGAGAAGTACGTCAATAAAATCCCTCGGAACGTCATAAGACCATTATATTTCTGATTAATATCATGAAACAAACCTTATCAACTTACGTATTTTCTGAGACCCATGAATAGATGATAGAATAATAAGACATATGGGAATTCAAGAACATAGGTATCTCTAATACTTCTATGAATAGAGTCATTTATGGAAGTTGTGCATTTGCTCGTTTCGTTCGTGTCGTATAGATCATTCCAAAAAGAAAGAAGGGATAGCCTTAACATACCTGAGTCGATTCTCTTGACAATCCCTCTAACATATGTAAATTGCAACAACACGTAACGACAACATCGGAGTAGGGGAAAATCCATATGATATTCTCGAGAAAGATTGCATCGTGCTCTGTTATAATTGCAAAATCTCACTTTGATTTGAATTGTTGAAGGACCTATGAAATCATACGTTTTGAATTGTTGAAGAACTATGGAATCTCACGTTTGCTCATGATGTTATCTTGCTGAAGCCTTCTCTTTGGATATAATACACTTCATTTTTTTGAATTTGGATAATAAATAAGTCTTGGTGGTGTGGCCCCCACCTTTTTAAAACTTGTGTCACATTTGTTCCTCAAAATGTGCCACCTTTTACTCTTTAATAAGAGTCATTAGATGGGAAAGGGGTGCTACCACGTTTTGGGAGGTTAACTTATCCAAAACCTTTGATTATCCAAAGATTTAATTAATCTCCCACTAAAAATTATTAATTATCCGATTATCCACATAATTAAGACTTATCTCAAATTACTTATTATACTACTCACTTTAAACACACCTTATACACCTTACCATCGTGGCCATGTGGTACCTTGTATGGTACTAGTCCATAAATACCGGGTATTTTAGCTTGGGCCGTATTTTACCCCAAAATTGTCGAACTTCGACGAAACTCATTTTCTTCGATTAGCTTACCCTCTCACCTTCGCGAATTAACTTATCACTTGTTTGAAATAGCATAATGCTTATAATCTCAAAAAATAATTCTCATCCCGAACTTACATCGATTAACTTATGACGAAACTTTAACGTACGAAAATACGGAATGTAACATCTCATTTTCGAGCTTATATCAATTTACTTATGGCGTACTTCCATGTACAAAAACATGTGGCATAACATCATTCCCCCTTTTGGAACATTCATCCTCGAATGTTGACTGATGCACTTATCATTCTCATAACCCATAGCTCTTGCGAATACTTTAATACTCTTCTTGCCATTAAGGCAATTGTTCTTTGAATAAATCCAAAGGCCAGGGCATTCCCCCTTTTAGGCCTCTTTCTCGCACCACGGTGTAGTCGGAATTCTTCCAATCTCGTAACTCTTGCTATCTTCTGTCATGCAGCCTGTATGACTTTTTCCTTGTATGTGAGCCTATGCGACTGTTCTCTCCTCTTTCCTCCGGCTTTTAGCCAATATCTAGGCCTCACTTTGCAAACATATATAGAGCTTGAAAAAATGTCCCTCTGGGCATCTGTAGGTATACTGAAGTTCTTCGCTCGGTACTTTGTCGAACTGACGTATATTGTTATACCTTATTTCATAGATCCGCTTATCCATTCGTATGACTTTACTGCATCTAGTTGGGTCATACTATACCATAACTCTTACTTCGAATTATCGTTACTGAGGTCTGCTACCGAACTCCAGGTTACTTTTGTCACTTATCCCATATGTAGAAATCTAAGTCCTTTAATGATTCCTCATTACTTGTTCATCTTAAGAATGATAGCCTAATCTCACCTCATACTTTGTGACTTTTGTCCATCCACTGTTGATTCACCTTAATGTTGATCCATAATCTACCACTGATGACTTGACCTCTTATGTAACACTGCCACTAGGGTTCACGTTTCATCAGGGAAATATCTGAAATGATTAGACTGATCCACCTGGGGGCGATACCATGCTTCCATAACCATATTTCATCGCATCCCAAAGTTATTCACCTTACGTGGGTATTTTAATCATGTACCATTCATGAAATCCCTTTGTTTTTATATCATTACTCAATCGGAGGCCCAAACATCATCCTTTATTTACCACAATTACACCCTCATTCTACTACCAGGGCAGCATTCCATCTCCTCTAGATTTTACTAGTCTTAGACTCCTTTGAGTTCATTTAGGCTATACTAAGCTTTCTATAACTTATAGAAACCATTAGCTCTTTCGTTTTCCTAGGCTTAATCCCGATGACTTATCCATTTCTCGTCACCTTCTCACTCGCCCTTTCTTGTCCTTACTCCTTTCTTCCTAAAATCTTGTCGCTTTACCATACTTTAGCTTGCGACCTATACATGTCTATTTATACTACTCGCAACCTTCCTTCAACTTGCTTGCGCCATAGATTTCCTTATGTTATTCTGGAACATCAAGTGAGACATCACATCGTCTCTAACTCTTCTTTACTCTCTTAACTAGACTTCTTGTACTTGGAAACCATAGGCGGGAAGATATGCCATTGACGACGCCGCTATCATTCCTGGATATTGAATCTCAATGCTTCTAGCCTTCTATCTGAAGTATAGATCATTCACAACCTTTTGCACTTGAGTACCTCGTACGTCGTCCACCTTTACTTTGCTTATCTTAAAGTCTCACATCATATCTTCTATCTCTTTCATAACCTCCCCTCCACATAGGTATAATTCACATCCACATCTTGAACTTATATTATAATACATGCACCTCTTTACACAATCTCGTGAGAGCTTCATACTAACTTCTTATGAGGTTGGGACACTTCTAACTGGCTTTATCATAGAGCCATTATAGAATATGGCTACTGTACTATCTCTCTTGTACCTTTGATATTAAGAGTGATTCTGCAATGTTCTCAATCATGATGTCTATAACTTTCTGGGTCCGATAAGCAGACTCCTAATTTACTTAGTTGATGTAACTCTTTAGTTTCCTCTTCCTTGTGATCAGCCTTTATGTAGGCTTAAGCTATCTTCCGATCTGCGGCTCATGGCATTTAGTTATTACTTTAACCTTTCATGGACGCTATGGAAAACCATGATACAATCTTCTAATGATTCAATCCTTTGTCTATGACCTGGACCCAATTCCTTCTTTTAACTTATACCGGAGTCTTCTACGGCTGATCATTAATCGAATAATTCCTTTCGTTCCATTTCAAATTTCTTCAAATGTAAGCAATTGCTTTTCCTGGTCTTTTTGCCCCCCTGTTGCTTGCATACTTAGCTTATCTGTGTTCTCATGCATGCCGAAATTTTTGTGCAACTCATATGGTCTCGAATATTACTTTTGGTTTTACTCCCCGCTCATTAGCCATGGTAGGTGCCACTTTCTTTTGGAGTGCATACAATTTTGTAGTGAGATGGTTGTTACACAACCATTTCCTTTTTAGGTCACTGTGCTTTGGTTGAAATCTTCTTCCTTATTTTCTTAGCTAGTCTTCCATTGTAGTACTTGGGGGGGGGGGGGGATCCTCTGACTCTTGTAAGGCTGCGAGCTTATCACATCATATACCTGACAGAATTTTTGATGTTCTTCCTTGCCTATAATTACCCGTAGTTACTTATCTCCACGCCCTTGTGCTTGTAGGGTTACCTCTGAACTAATATTTTGATTGACTTTCTAGTGGTACTCTCTTTTGTTTCTGTAACACTCATACGGTATCTTTATCTACCCCAACTCCTATCCGAATATTTCTCAAGGATCACAATGTCATAACTGCAAGGCTGAATACCCCATATTGGGGTTCCCTATGTTTAACTTACACGATCTGTTGATTTGTTTGTATCCTCTTGTCTAGCCATAGCTAGGCTCTTTCTGAATCAGCTACTAACTACTTGTTGGCCCATTCCCGTATCAATATTCCGCGTAGTCTTTCTTGGGTTATTTCCTTTGTCTTAACTTACCTCTCGCACTGGATCCTTTTTAATCAATAACATCTCGGCCAGGAACCCTTACTTCCTCTCCTTGACGTCGTGTTTGCATAATGCTCTGGTATCGTAGCATATTTATAGGCTTTAAATAAGTGCAGTCTCATCCCTTTTTTATTTTATCGCAATTTTCCTTTACCATTCCATAATTACTAGAACCACTTAATTCTAACTTAATGCCACATCACACCATATTCCCCCTTTAGGGAAGTACTAATATTTAGCGCTACGATGATCTACCTATAGATGTTTTACCTCTTCATCATTGGCGTCTTCTCACATTATCGATGACCCTCACTCGCCTTGCGGTAATCCTTCTGTGCCAAGGATAACGAAATTCCTTACTCGCAAGGGTGGCACTTAGTGTAACTAGCACACATAGTCCCTTAAGCTTAACTTTGCTCAGATTGCTTGCTTTAGGGAAGCGTCTTCCTGAATGATCATTCTTTGAGTTTCTCATGAATCTTCTTCTGTTGTCCATTTTATTATCGCCGGAACAAAATCTGAAACTCTCATGATGCCGACTATTATCCAATCACTCAGTCCCTAATTCACGTTTAGTTTATTTTGTTCACCAGTCCATACTGATTTCTATTATTCTGGGGTCTAACTTTTCCTTCCTGTAGTTGCGTTAGAGTAACGAACTTATATCTCGAAGTGAGGATATGAATTTATGGCCTATACTCTTTTGTTGTCTCAAGGCCTGTCACCTCTCATCTTTTCCTTCACTTGACTATAGACTCTATAATACTGTCATCTTTTTGACCTACCGTTGTCATCCATGTATCGCATCTTACTCTTAATGCTTTATTAGCTCTCTTCTTATTTCCTGCTAACATTTCTATCTATCATTTTATTCTAAAAACTTCTACAAGATATTCTTTTGCTTTTAGCTACCCTTTGCTCCATCCACTAGCTCTTCGGGTTGCCTAGCATTATCTCTCTACTAGGGACGGGAGCCATACTAAGATAATATTTATCTTTTTCAGGCTTCCAGTGCCTATCTTTGTAGCAGTCATATCTAGCTGTACTATTTTAGAGTGCACAATCTAGGTGTCTCACAAGGAGATCCATTACCACGTTTGCACTATCCTTCGGAAGTGTCAACTAACTCTACCAATCCATCCACCATTTTGGGTTACTCTAACCCCAGCCGGATCCTGATAACCCGTCCTTCTCTTAAACTATATATGTTAGCTCCCATAGGGCATAACTGAGATCGGTGTAGCCGATTGTACATACATCTGTCATTGTTGAAGGTAACTCAAAATGCTTATATCTCCCTTCCTGAATGGTAAATAATGATAATCTTTACTAACTGGGTACCTTGTACCCTTCTTCACCTTGCTTCTTTTACTTGCTGAAACTTGTATTTATCTTATGAATCTTTCATTTTCTTTCCCCATAAAGGTGGATAGATATTCTTGCCCGAAGGCTCCTTATAAAGTGGCTTATACGTCTTAGAACACACATGATCTACTAATGACCTTACATTTACTTATCATAAGCATCTTGAAAAATCGAGTTCTTCTGACTCAACTCTTCTATAGTTACATTCAATCTCTTTACCACCTATCTTTCTGGATGTAGACATCGTCGTATTATAATAAGATAGAGTTTAGGAAATTGGGTTCTTACAACTGAGCTCTACCACACGATCTAGAGTAACAAGAAAGAGTGACAGTCTTAAATGCTCTGTAGCCTCCTGCTTATAAGTGTGGTGCACGACACACACATAAACAAGACTCTACTAGACACGGCTTGTAGATTCCCTAGGACAGAACTGCTCTGATACCACTTTTGTCATGACCCATACCGATGGGCAGCAACGGCCACCCGGTACCTTATTAACCGAGTACCAACATAACATATCTTTCTTATTGTACTTCCAATGGCAAATGGGCCAAACGGGGAATACTCCATATAGGACGCCCCCACCTGATATAAAAACTTATACATGTGATATACGGGCCTATAAGTCCAAACATGATCATTTGCAAACTAAAAACATAGGCCGGCAAGGCCATACACGCATTCGTATACATGACATCTGTCTACAAGCCTCTAAGAGTACACACTTAACATAAAGGTCGGGACAGGGCCCCGCCATACCAAACAATACGCGTCTAAATCATACTGACCAAATAAGCAACTCCGGAGCAAATGGAGCGCACCAACATCTTCCGCTGAGTTGATAGCCTACTTGGAGGACTCTCAACCTGTCTATCGGGACCTGCGGGCATGAAACGCAGCGTCCCGGGGCAAAAGGGATGTCAGTACGAATAATGTACCGAGTATGTACGGCATATAAATGAGTACATAAAAGACATGGAAGAAATATAGAGTAAATGACTCAACCTGTAAATCTAGATAACTCTGTAAATCATGAAATACTTATAGTGTCATGCATATACGTATGAAGGTCATGTCGTGCATAGGTACATGTGTTCATAACATCATCAAGCCTCTGAGGGCATCCCATCATATCATCTCGGCCATTGTGGTCAAAATCATCAACGTATACCAGCTGATCAGGTGGTGGTGCGTATATAACGCTGTAACCTTTTCCCGTATCCCATATATATATATATATATATATATATATATATATATATATATATATATATATATATATATATATATATATATATATAANGCCATCTGGTCATGGGTCAATGTACATGTATAAGTGAATGCAATGCATGAGAAGTACGTCAATAAAATTCCTCGGAACGTCATAAGACCATTGTATTTCTGATTAATATCATGAAACAAACCTTATCAACTTACGTATTTTCTGAGACCCATGAATAGACGATAGAATATTAAGACATATGAGAATTCAAGAACATAGGCCTCTCTAATACTTCTATGAATAGAGTCAGATATGGAAGTTGTGCATTTGCTCGTTTCGTTCGTGTCACATAGATCATGCCAAAAAAGAAAGAAGGGATAGCCTTAACATACCTGAGTCGATTCTCTTGACAATCCCTCTAACATATGTCAATTGCGATAACATGTAACGGCAAGATCGGAGTAGGAAAAAATCCGTATAATATTCTTGAGAAAGATTGCACCGCACTCCATTATAATTGCAAAATCTCACTTTGATTTGAATTGGTGAAGGACCTATGAAATCATACGTTTTGAATTGTTGAAGAACTATGGAATCTCACGTTTGCTCATGATGTTATCTTGCTGAAGCCTTCTCTTCGGATATAATACACTTCATTTTTTTGAATTTGGAGAATGAATAAGTCTCGGTGTGTGAGCCCCACCTTTTTAAGACTTTATGTCACATTTGTTCCTCAAAATGTGCCACCTTTCACTCTTTAATAAGAGCCATTAGCTGGGAAAGGGGTGCTGCCACGTTTTTGGGGGTTAACTTATCCAAAATCTTTGATTATCTAAAGATTTTAATTAATCTTCCACTAAAAATTATTAATTACCTAATTATCCACATAATTAAGAATTATCTTAAATTACTTAAAATACTACACCTTATACACCGTACTATTGTGCCATGTGGTACCTTGTATGGTACTAGTCCATAAATACCAGATATTTTAGTTCGGGCCGTATTTTATCTCAAAATTGCCAAACTTCGACGGAACTCATTTTCTTCGATTAGCTTACCCTCTCACCTTCGTGAGTTTACTTATCACTTGTTTGAAATAGCATAATGCTTATAATCTCAAAATAATTCTCATTCCCGAACTTACGTCGATTAACTTACGACGAAACCTTAACGTACGAAAATGCGGAATGTAACATCTCATTTTCGAGCTTATATCAATTTACTTATGGCGTACTTCTATGTACGGAAACATGGGGTGTAACATTGGTAGCTTTAGTTTTGTAATATGTTTATGTATATTTCGAACATATGATGTACTTATTTCATACCAGCTTTGTAAATTCTAAATCTTAGAAGTTCATGATTTGTACTACCAATCCTTGGGATTTGTATATAGAAGTTTAGATATTGCGTTTAATGAGTTCATATTATCCTCTTTGGAAATTGTGAAATTTGTTGTTTGACTTACCTAGCTGGTTGGGTTAAGTGCCATCACGACTAGTGGATTTTGGGTCGTGACATTTTTTGAAAATACTTTTTGTCAATTTAGAAAGGCGGTTAAACTTGCATCAGTTTGTAAAGCCGATACATGAACTTGCATTTTTCCCATTTGAACATTCCAAATTGATGCAATGAATACTAATAAACACATTTGACCGTTGACTGTGCCTATGTGGAAGCATCGCTGCTGACATGGTTGAATTATGTGCAAATTATCACGCTACAAAAGCGCGTGAATAGTATTGTTTTTATTAAAAAAGAAAAAGAAAATAAAAAAAACTTTCTCTTTCCCCGTTCTCTTTTAATTTCCCCTCATCTTCCCTACCAAACTTCCAAGATATCAATACCAAACTCCAAAAACCAGAAGAAAACTAGTCTCAATGCCTAGAAAACTAATCACTCACCACATCAAAGTCCTACACAAGATCTACAAAAAATAATATTTAAGTTGACAGCCCTTCATTTGTTCCAAATTTCCTGAAGAAAATAATGCTCAAGAAATCTCCCCAAAGAACAAGCAAACCCGTGTTCCAACAAATTTTCAACTCCAGATGTAGTCAAAGCTCCAGATAGAACATCTCTAGATTGCTATCCCTCCGAAATAGCCGCCGACTCGAGACCAGATACAAGTTGCTCGATTAATTAATGTTGAAGTTTTCAGAAGCGCAAGATAAAAATAGTCACCGACTTTGTGAAGAAGCGGTTGGAAACTCGCCGGATCTATCACTGTTGCAATCACCGAAAGTTGAGGAACTTGCGTTAATACTGAGATCGGTGAAGGTTCTTCCGAGATAGGTGAAATTCGATTGAACTTCAGTCTCCATTATAGGAGTTTATGTTTACAGTCTTCATTATCGAAACTTTTGTTTACAATTCGTGCCTAGGAGGTGAAGAATAAAAGAAGGGAAAGAGTAGAAGAAATAGAAATTTAATAAATTAATTTTGGAAAAAGTTAGGGCCCACAAATTGGGACCTTGAACATACAGGTGTCAACAAAGTGTAAATGAATGGATGATGTGGCTATATAAAATATTGAATTAAATCCATGTCAGCAGCAATTGAACAGCACGCACCAGCACAAGTGTTTATTAGTAGCCATTTTTTCAAGTAAAGGTGTTCAAATGGGAAACTCAAGAGTTCATGTATCGGCTTTACAAACTGATGTAAGTTTAAGTGGCCAGAAAACCATTTCTCCATTTAGAAACTATATAAAAAAATAAAAAAATATATTTTTAGTAATTAAAGATATTTAAAAATATTTGGAAACGTCATGGTAAAAAAAAAAGGTTCAACTTCCCAAATAGTAATAAGCCTCGTAAAATAGGGTAGAGCGAGTAAAACAGATGTAACAAAAAGGTCTTCAATCTTTTTATTTCCAGATAAATCAACTAGGTAGGTGGACAAAATGTAAGCAAATCATAGCTCTATTACATGTAATCTCTCAGATGTAACAAACTCATGGGCAGAAGGTAATCAAATAGTCAGCTCCAGTACATGTAAATGTGCTAGTTGCGTCATCATAAGCATAACTATAAGCTTGAGGACACAGATGTTTGAATTGTAAAGAGTATTTGGTTGGTTTGCAAGTTTGTGGAGAACTATATTGACCAGTGCAACAATATTGTGGCTGTTGAAATGCCAGACATGCGCTTTTGCACCCAATGACACCACCATCTGGACTTTTTACTGCTAACTCATCTGGACATCCGTGATTATTGATGTCAACCGGACAACTTGTTGAGTTGCAATCAGCTCTATTTTGAGGGACAATAGAGGCTGGTAAATTAAAACCATCGACCAAGCTAATATCATAAAAGTCTTTGCCTCCAAACCCTGCCAATGTGAATTCGAGAAGGGATGCTGGTGGAGCTGCACCGTTACCGTTGCAAGTTACTTGGCCAGTCCCACAATCTCCACTAAGACAAGTGAATTTTCCAGTCGCATCATTCGAGCAAACGAACCTTGCCCATACTCTTCCTGACCATGAATTTGGTACCTGAAGAGTTTGTGAAGCTTGTGATACTAATTCAAATCCTGTTAGCAATTGGGGTCCTTGACCAGTAAGTGTAGCTGGCCAAATTGTGTAAGGGCAATTATTTTTTATTATGATGTTGGCTGCATACGATCCTGCATTAATAACAGTGTAAACATTAGCATAAACAAACAGGGCGTACGCAGGAATTTTATAAAAGAACAAAAATAATAACTTTACTTATTATACTTCTAGACAAGTAATAGCCTTATTTTATTGGTTTTGTTGAGTCTTAAGTTAGAATAAAATCTTGTATTCAATTCTACTTCATCACAATTTTTAACCACACAAAAGATCTCTCAAATATTTGCAAAAGAAAATGTGATTGTTGAGGTTTGAACCTCTGACCTCTTTGAGCAAAATCAAGCACATAACCAACACACAAATAGACAATTTATAACAAGTGGTGTCATTTTCTTCCTGCTTATTTGTTTTCTCACAGTATTAATATATATATATATATATATATATATATATATATATATATATTTATTAAAATTTTCTGATGAAGCGGTGTCACGTGATACTGCTTCGTTAAAAGTGCATCCGCACCTAGGGCTGTCAAATTTGGCCCAAGCCCAAATGATCCGCCCAACCCGCCCAATGTTGGGTTGGTTATTGACCCGCCCATTTATTGAATATAGCCCATCTTGACCCAACCCATCTCAACCCATTTAAAGTTGGGCTAATTTTTAGCCCAAATTGATCCATGAGTAAGTTTGTCAAAATATCTTAGAAATAATTTTATTTTTTGTTTAATATTTTGAATATGACCATTACAAAATCAAAAAAGCCTTATTTAGTAATTATAAAATTTATAAGAAAATAACACATATTAATTAAAGTTTAATAAGAGTTGGGCGGGCTGGGTTATGATCCGAATTTTAACCCATCTTGACCCAACCCATCTTAGCCCAAGTAACTTTTGGGCGGGTCATTTGACCCGCCCAATTATTGACTCAATCCATTTTGACCCGCCTAAAATTGACCCAACCCGCCCATTTGACACCCCTATCCGCACCTGTAAACAGAAAAACTATTTTACAAATCTAATGCACAAGCTAAATGTTCTTTTCCCACGTTCTCTCCTTCAATACTGGAAAGTGGAAAAGAAAAGATTGAATTGATATAAAGCCTTTGCAAACAACATGCTATAGGGATTGACTGCTTTGTGATACTAATTAAAAGAGGAAACTAAAGTAGATTGGCTAATTGAGTTAAAGGATAGGTAAAAAGATAAAGATAATTACCCTGGAGGAAGAACATAAAAAAGATAACACTCATGGAGAAATTTACGGCCATTGTTGAATGCTTTGGTCAAAGATTTTATTGTATAACATGAAAATAGACATTGGGCTGAGTTTATATAGGAAATTTTGTAACAGAAGTCAAAGAAGAAATTAGTTAAATAAATCTGATCTGCGATTTTGTCCGTTACATAATTGGCAAGAACATAAGGTGACTTGGCAAAATAAGTGTTAATGCTACATCTGACCTTGGTCCTTTTCTGTTGACATAATAAATGCATTTTCATTTTGAATAATTTCTAGTATTGCAAGTGCAGCAAATCTTATATATCACACCATTCATATGATCAATTTATGAGATTATCAGTATCCATATTTATATCTATATTATCATAAAAGTACGAATATTAAGAAGCTAAACGTTGAACGATAAAAATATTCTCAAAATATTAATCGACTTTTATACTTTTAAATAATTTATTATGTGTAAAAGCATGAAAAACCTTAGCGAAATACCATTCGTCTTTTTTTAGCTTTCCTAAATAAAGTTTACACTAGACAAAATGGAATTATTTTCTAAGATATAGAAACAAAAATTTAAATACTTTCCTAATATATAAGAATAATTATTTAATTATTTTCCTAATATTTAGAATATTATTTCGTGATAAAATAGAGAGTTTCATTAGTTTATCATCTATAAATAATAAATTCACCATTATTTCCTACTATAATAACTACACGTTATTAGGATAATACCAATCTTGGACTCTAAAGCTTATGAAATAATATTACATTTTATTAATTAAGAAGGTGAAACGTTATTTACTATTTAAAGTGATAAATTCTCAAGTTACTTTAAAGTCCTAAACATAATTTCAAGAAATTAATCTTGAAATGAACTAAAAATTTTCAACTAAATCTTTCAGTATTTGAACTGTTATGTAGAAAGTTGTAAGATTTAGGACTTTAAACAATTAAAATTTTACTTTATTTGAATCGAATAATAAAAGCATGAAAGCCCTTAATGAAATGGCATTCGTCTTTTTTTTTTTTTTTTTTTTCCTTTTCACATATAATTCACACTAAATAAAATAGTTATTTGACTATTTTCTAAATCCTTAGACTTTTTCAATTAATTAAGATTTTGACAATTAAACTTTTTCTTATTTGAGTTAGGTGAAAACTCCTAACATAGGAATTTAATATCAATTATAAATTCATTCCTTATTTGAATTATGTTTTTGGCAAGAATTATTGTCTAAGGTTTTCGAATCTTCCAAAACAATAGTCGTTAAGGTTGTGTTTGGTAGGAAGGAAAATATTTTTCGAAAAATATTTTTCAATTTTTTCGTGTTTGGTTGGTCTAAATGTTTTCGAAAATATTTTTCTCATGAACTCATTTTCCTCCAATTGAAAAAAATATTTTCCCTATTAAGAGAAGGAAAACATTTTCCAAAACTCCTTCTCAACCTTCCCCATCCTATTCCCCATCTCTACCAACCCACCCCCACACCCCACCACCACCCACCCAACCCAGCCCCAACCTAAACCCCAAAACCCCCGCCCCACCCCCACCTACCTACCCCACCCCCCTCCACCCCACCCACCTCCCCTAAATAAAAATATTATTAATAATACTTTCTTTTCATGTTATAGATAGATTTTTTTTTTATTTCAACAAATGAGTATATTTTTTTTATGATATAATAAAGTATTTTTTCCTTTTAACAAAAAAAATACTTTCCTTTTATGTCGACAAAGGTTTTTTTTTTTATTTCAACCAAATAAGTATTTTCTTTTCAAGTTGTAGAAAGAGTATTTTCATTCGACCAAAAAAAGAGTATTTTTTTTTTGGTTATGGAGCACAAATTTCAACGTTATTTTTGCGTAAAAAAGTTAAGCAACACATTAGTTCCTTTGAATTTGTATGAATTTTTAAAGACTTGGGGGAGGGAGGGGGAGGGATGAGGAGAGTAGCATAAAAAATATTTTCCTAAAAAAAAAAATTCTATTCTCTAACCAAACACTAAAAAATATTTTCCGAAAAATATTTTCCACTCACCAACCTAACAATGAAAAATAAGTGGTAACCACTCATTTTCCATACAAAGGAAAACATTTTCCTCCATACCAAACAGACTCTAAATGACTGTAGAAGTCTTTCGCCTCAGAGTACAAATTGTTCCAAGTTTTGCGAAAACTATTTTTTGGATGGGAAACAAAAATGTGTGTGCTTATCAAAGAAATAAACAGAATATATCATAAGAATTGTTTCTATTTACTTAATCAACCTAATAGGTGGCTTTAAGCATTTAAAGAATGTTGTGGATTTATGAAAAAATTGCAACTCCATTATTTTGGCTATACTTTTATAATTAAGAAAGAAAATAATAAAGCTTTAGCTAATATCTTTTTTATTTTATTAGAAAATTAAAATATACAATTAAAATAAATAGTCATTTTGTAACGATCCCGCTGGTCATTTAAGTATATTAGCCCCGTTCCCCTATTTATTTCCTTCTCTATATTATATTTTAACTGATATATTGTCTCTTTTTGTCTTCTTGAGCTGAGGGTCTATCGGAAACAACCTCACTATTCCATCGGGGTAGAGGTAAGGTCTGCGTACACACTACCCTCTCCAGACCCCACTTGTGGGACTATATTGGTCGTTGTTGTTGTTGTTGTTGTTCTATATTATATTTTGGTTATGTGACTTGCCGGGGTTATTGATTTGGTTTCGGGTGAGTTTCGGAGTAGATTGGGACACTAAGTCTCAATGTTGGAAATTTAAGTTGAAAGAGTTGACAGAAGTTTGAATTTTGTGTAGATGACCCCAGAATGGAGTTTTGATGACTCCGATAGCTTCGTATGATGATTTTGGACTTAGGAGTATGTCCGGATATTGATTCAGAAGTTCGTAGGTCGTTTTGGCTTAAATTGGCGAAAGTTAGAAAGTTGAAGGTTTGGAAGGTTGAGAAGCTTGACCGAGAGTTGACTTTATTGATATCGAGTCCGAATTTTTGTTCACGAGTTGGAATAGGTCCGTTGTGTCATTTATGACTTGTGCACAAAATTTGAGGTCAATTGGAGTTGGATTGGTATGAATCGGCGTTAGTTTTGGAAGTTGAATGTTCATGGTTTCAATAAATTTTGAATTGGGTTGCGATTCGTAGATTCGATGTTGTTGGATGTGATTTTAGGTCTCGAGTAGGTCCGTTATGTGATTTGGGACTTGATGAAATGTTTTGACGGGCCCCGGGGGCCTCGGGTGTGATTCGGCTTAAATCCGGGTTCATTTTGGACTTAGAAGGATTTGTGTCCAGCTCAGGTTCCGGTGCAATCGCACCTGCGCACTTTGGGCCGCAGGTGCGGCACCGTAGAGCGCAGGTGCTGTTAGGCGTCCGCAGAAGCGGGCTCGCAATTGCAAGAGCTGGTCTGCAGAAGCGGATCACATATGCATTTTTTGTCCACAGGGGCGGAAATCTCTAGGCCTTAGTTGAGGTCGCACCTGCGATGGATTTTCCGCAGGTGTGGAGTTGAAGAAGCACCCCAATGTCCTCAGAAGCGGAATAACTGGGCAGAAAAGGGCTTGATTATGAGTTTTGTTCCATTTTTCATCTTTTGAGGTAGAGAGCTCGATTTTAGGCGATTTTGGAACGGATTTTCAAGGAGTTGATCGGGGTATGTATTTTTGACTCGGATTTGATTATTAATCCATCATTATTTTTATCATTTAATTAGTGTTTTGAGTAGGAAAAATTGGATAATATTGTGAACATCTCCTAAACTACAAATTGAGTATTTGAAGTCGATTTGTGATCGGAATTGGATAACTTTTATATGGTTGGACTCGTTATTGAATGTGTGTTTGGATTTTATGAGTTTGTCAGGTTTTGAGGTGCAAATTGACCTTTTGATTTTTTTTTTAAAAATTACAACTTTATTATCCACAATAGTTTCCTATGGTTTTTATTTTTGGTATTAAGTTATTTTTTGCTACAACCGAGCCGTCCGGAGTTAGATATTTGCGGAAAAGATTTATTAGGGGAATGATTTGGCTTGTTTGAGGTAAATATCTTTCCTAAATTTGTGTGGAGGAACTACCCCTTAGGAATTGGATTAATTGTGCTATTTGGGATATGTGAGAGCCGTGTACGCAAGGTGACAAGTGGGTACGTTATGTGATTAGGCTATTTAGACTCTTTTTATGACTTTAATCGAATTGTCATAACATGTTATATCTTTCATCGTTAATCTACCCTTACAAGTGTTAATCTATACTTACGTGCTTTATTTGACATTATTAACACTTGCTCTATCTCTTACTTGTTATTTTACTCATACATGCTTTAGTTGAAGTTATTACATCCTTATTGTCTTGTCAATTATTTAATTGTTGAGTTACCTTATTTGAAGTTATTATTTTATGAAATATCTTCTTGTTGAGATATTGGTGTTGAAGTTGTAAAAGCCGTTATCACATTGAGGTAAAGTTGTTAAGTTATTGAGTCTTTCATGTTGAGTTTTCACTTTTATTTCGTTATTGTTGAGATTCTTGTACACATTGTGATTGAGCCATGGACTATTTGTTGTGAAAATAATGGTATTGTTGATTCTTTTGGCAAGTTGTGGCATATGAGCACTTATGATGCGAGTTGTTATTGTGTTGTGATATCGATGTGCATGCGACGGTGTAAGGATATGGGTTAATGTGCATGCGGCGACATAAGGTGGGATTTATGTGCAAGTTTCTAGTAAGGGAATTACTTGAATCCAAGCGGCGACATAAGGTGGCTTAAAGTGCGTGTAGCTATTTTAGGGGAAAATATTTTCAAACTATATAAATGTAAGGCTCACGCGGCGGTATGAGGAAAGATTGTGATTGTGATTGTGAAATGAGATTACGATGCAGTACCTAGATTGTGATTCATGTTTTTATCTCTCATTTGCCTCATCTGTATTTGTTTGTATTATTTCCTCGACGTTCTTATTATGTGTCCCCTTCCTTGTTGCCTATAATGCTTAAATTTTAGTTGTAGCTTACCTTGTTGTATTGCTTTACTGCCATTATTTCCTCGTCTTCATTATTAGACTAGACTATACTAGTTCAGTTTGTTTCTCTTATTCTAGTAGGTGTCCGGACCTGGCCTTGTCACTATTTTACCGATGTTAGGCTTGATACTTACTGGGTACCGTTGTGGTGTACTCATACTACTATAACGACCCGGCAAGTCGTTTTGAGAGTAGTAGCCCCGTTCCCCCATTTACTGCTCATTTTGTGCTTTATAGCTATTATGTGACTTGCTGGGATAGTCGGTTCGGGTCCGAAAGATTTCGGAATGAATTGAGACACTTAGTCTCAAGGTTGAAAGCTTAAGTTGAATAGGTTGACCGGAAGTTGACCTATGTGTAAACGACTCCGGAATGGATTTTTGATGGTTGCGTTAGCTCCATTGGGTAATTTTGGACTTAGGAGTGTGTCCGAATTGTGATTTGGAGGTCCGTAGTTGAATTAGGCTTGAAATAGCAAAAGTTAGATTTTTGGAAAGTTTGACCGGGGTCCGGGAGTTGGAGTAGGTCCGTGGTGTCATTTATGACGTGTGCAAAATTTGAGGTCAATCGGACGTGATTTGATAGGTTTTGGCGTCGTTTGTAGAAGTTGGAATTCCTTAGTTTCAATAGGTTTGAATTGGGGTGCGATTCGTGGTGTTGGTGTTGTTTGAGGTGATTTGTAGGATCTACTAAGTTTGTATCGTGTTTTAGGACATGTTGGTATTTTTGGTTGAGGTATCGGGGGCCTCGGGTTGATTTTGGATGGTTAACAAATCAATTTTTGAGTTTTGAAGAGTGTTGAAGCTGAAGCCTTCTGGTACAATCGCACCTGCGGAGCATTGGTCCTAGGTGGGAGCTGGCATGTGCAGAAGCGGAGGTGGACTAATGGACCTGTGGAGCGCAAATGCGGGAGAATTTCCGTAGGTGCGGTCTCGCATAAGCGGAAATGACTGGGGTCACTGGTCCGCAGAAGCGGATGGTTTGCATAGATGCGCACCCGCAGAAGCGAGATTTGGACCACAAAAATGGTTGGTCGGCATAAGGTGATTTCTGCATATGTGGATGATGGACTGCAGAAGCGGTGCCGCAGAAGTGGCTAAGTCTATAGGCACAAGCGGAAGGACTGGGCAGAACATATAAACTCAAGGGTTCGCGATTTTTCTTCATTTTGGACATTTCTAGCTCGGTCTAAAGCGATTTTTGAGAGGGGTTTTGAGAGATTATTAAGGTAAGTCACTTGTGCTCGTTTTTATTTAATAATCTTGTTTCCCCATTAATTTTCCAACCTAGATTGTGTATTTGAGGTGAAATTTGGGGGTTTGAGGCTAGGGATTTGGAGAGTTCGATTTGGGGATTTGAGTGGCGTTTTGGTATAGGATTTTGGTAAATTTGATATGGTTGAACTCGTGGTTGAATGGTCTTTCGGGTTTTGTGACTTTTGTTAGATTTCAAGATGTGGGCTCGGGGCCGGCTTTGGCAGATTTTTGACTTTTGACTTATAACTTAGTATTTCCTTATAGAATTGATTCCTTTAGCCCGTGATGATTGTATCGCATTATTTGTGGCTAGATTCGAGGCATTCGGAGGCCGTTTCGCCAGGCAAGGGTGTGTTGGAGTAGAGATTTTCTCGGATTGAGGTAAGTAACACTTCTAAACTTGGCCCTGAGTGTTCGAAACCCCGAAATATGTGTTATATGATTGGTGTTGAGGTGACGCACATGCCAAGTGACGGGTGTGCAGGCGTGCACCGTGAGAACTGTGAACTGGTCGATTCTATGGAACTGTATAGCTGATTATCTTGTTGATATCCTTGTTCATCATGTGATTAAGCAATTGAGCTGCCAATCATGTTGGAAGTCATTTTTAGGCTATATGTTGGTATTGTTGGGACCCACAATGTTCGTTTCTTGCTGTTGACTTAATCACATTGAAATTTCGTACTCAGTTATATTTATTCATTTCATATAATATCTCAGTCTCTGTTTCTATTTATTGATACATCATATCATCATTTTTGGGCTAGTTTCACGATATTGTGAGCCCGAGAGAGAGAGAGAGAGAGAGAGAGAGAGAGAGAGAGAGAGAGAGAGAGAGACCGGAGAGATTAATGACTAAGTGAAGTCGAGGGCCTAATTGTGAGTGACATTATGGGATCAGGCTGCACGCCGCAGCAGGTTTTATTGATTTATGCCTGGATCTGGATTATGATAGCGCTTGGGCTAAAGGAGACCCTCCGGAGTTTCCACACACCCCAGTGAGCAAGGTTGATTTATATTGAGGGATGGATCTTCCCTGGACATGGATCTTGTCCGAACCATTGATACATGGGGATGGATCTTCCTCATGGGCTGGATTGGCCCTACCCAGTACTGAGTAACTGATTGTTAGTTGATGTATATATTTCTAGGATCGATCTTCCCTAGGCTGGATTGGCCATATACAATACCGAGTGATTAAACATCCCGAGAGCGTGAGTACACGAGGCTTTCAACATGGTGTATCACATACAGTATATGCATTGGCATGTAGATGTAGAGAAGTTATATTCCTCATATCATTCAGAATTGATCTATCTTACTAGTATTTAGTTTAACTGTTGAACTTGAAAGCATGTCTATATTGAACTGTACCGGTTGAGTTCGTCACTACTTTCAGTCCAAAGGTTAGATTTGTTACTTATTGAGTTGGTTGTACTCATGCTATACACAACACCTCGTGTGCAGATCCAGGTCCTTCCAGTCACGGCGGTAGCTGAGTTGAGGAGTCCGGACTTTTTGAGACTATCGAGGTAGCTGCTTGGCATTCATAGACCTTGACTCTCCTTCCTTATCTTCATTTGATATTTCAGTTTAATTCTCTAGACGTTGCATTAGACTATATTCCTATGTAGCTGCTCATGTACTCGGCGACGCCCTGGTTTTGGGGGAGATTTTGTATTGAGATTTCATTTTCTTATTTGCTTTTAAAAGGGTATTCCTTAAATTTGATTGCTTCCGTATTTTTCAAAGCTTTTGATGTATTAAAATGATTGAGTAGTTTGCTTGCCTAGTTCCACGATAGGCGCCATCACGATGGATTGGTTGTGGCTCGTGGCAAGTTGGTATCAGAGCCTAGGTTACATAGGTCTCACGAGTCATGAGCACGTTTAGTAGAGTCTTACGGATCGGTACGGAGACGTATGTACTTATCTCTGAGAGGCTCCTGATCTCTTAGGAAAATTCAACTTCTTGTATTCTTGTCGTGCAGATTTGTTGGTTCCGATAACTAAACTTCTGTTATTCTATTCTCTCATAGATGCTGAAGACACGTGATACCAGATAGAATAGACAACCACTAGTACCACCAGCTAGGGACGTGAGAGGCCTAAGTCGCGGTAGGGTCCACTGTAGGGGTGATCACATCCAAATGCACGCCTCAAAAGAGGTATGATATAGTCGTTTGCAATAATAAAACCCAACAAAGAGTCGAGGTCGAATCCACATGGAGCTAAGATGGGAGTTAGGAGTATATATTCGGAATGAGCAAGTGAAGTATCTTGGTTGCACTTCCACAAATAGGTTTATATATTCGGAATGAGCAAGTGAAGTATCTTGGTTGCACTTCCACAAATAGGTTTTTGTTTCTGTAGCTAATATTACTCTAAGGAATGCAAATTTAAAATAAAAGACTAGAGATGATTGTGTTTGAAGGTTTTCCAAATATATAAAAAGGTCTAGGACTGTGACCATGACCTAGGTGTTTGCCTAATGGGATAAAGAATTTAAAGCATGTTTTATTGATTTGGGTGTATTATAGCTCACAATACTACGTCGCCCACTCAATACCTCTCTGTCAGAGAGTGGTTTTGCCCAATTTGTCTTTCTTAGGACCAAATGGGTATCTACCAAAACGGTTGATAAGAGCTCAAGTCGGGTTGTTACTATCTCTAGGTTGAACCCTTTAATTGGGTTAATCAATCTCTCAATTTGACCCAATTCCTTGTTAGCTAAGTTGTCCTAGACTAGGTCCCTCTTTTTCAAGAAGAGACTAAGTCAAATAGGCATGTCAATGTTTACAACCATCAATTCTACAATTAAAGCATGAACCAAGTTAAATAATAAATACCCATTCATTATCAAGCATAAAATTAAACACCCATAAGGTTTACACACCAGGGTTGCGTCACAATCCTAGTAAATATCTAGTTACTCATAGTGGGTGTAAAAGAAAACAAAGAAGAAAAGATAATAAAACTCATATTGGAAGATTAAAATAAAGAAATCTAATGTTAAAACACCAAAATAATCTAAAGTTTCCTAAAAAAGCAAAGAAAACAGCTACAACACTTTAGATATTCAAAAACTTGACCTAATTTCGGGAAACACGTCTATGTATACAAAGCTGGAGATCTCAGACAAAAAAGCCCCTCAGGAGGTTCTGTGGCCGCACAATTACATGTGCGGTTTGGAAATATCTTCATTTAAAAGGAACTGGGACTGCAACCGCACAGTTCTGAACTACGGCCGTGAGGCAACTCTTCTGCGGTCCACAGATTTAGGACTGTGGCCGCAAGGCATTCTTCTACGGCTGCACAATTCTTGTGCGGTCCGCAATTCACAGAGGCTATGGACTTGGTCATTTTTCACACTCTCTGATCTTAAACTATTAGCTCATCTTTGTGACCGCACAATTCATGTGCGGTCCGCAATCTGCGCAAATGTCTGCTAGAGTTTCCTTCTTTGTCTGCGGTTGCAGATGGAATTTTGCAGCCCGCAATTTCTTCTGTGGCCGCAGAATTCCTTCCGCGGACCGCACTTTTATGATTTTGTGCCTTTCATTGCCTTGTGCTTTGAAAACTCCTTTCTGAGTCGAATTTTATTTCGGGAGCTCAACTTCCATCATTTCTGCAATTTTGCATAATTTCATTAGTTTCGAGAACACAATTCAATGCTTTTAGACTAAAACAAAAGCTAAAAGGCTCTAGTAAGTATTCAAAATCCCCAGTTATAAGCTCTCCCAAACTTACGTCTTTGCTTGTCCTTAAGCAAATAAAATAGTTCCTACCTCCAAAAGTTAAGGGACATTACAGCTAGCAACTGGTAAGCCATTCACACCTCAGTTGGGACCAACAATTACCCACACCACTCATGCATTATTGACAAGGTGAGAAGTTAAGCATTTATGCACATATAACTCTAATGTGACATTCGAGCATCAAGAGTTGTCTTTACTCATCAAGGACTCTCGCTCTATCTTGTTGGTCATGGTGGACTCCAAACACTTCCTCCTCTACTTTCCATTTGCCAAGCTCACTTAAGAATTTAGCACTCAATTCAAAGATTTATGAAAGGTTCAGTCATCACTCTCAAGAGAATGTCATAAGTATGGCTCAAGTACCATAGGCTTGCCCCTCATGTAGATCACCACTAATGTAGTTCACTCGGCTCAAAATCAAGTAGGACTTCTTTCAGGATATAATGAAGGATTTTTGATTAGGGAGTGATACAATATGGATAAGTGGTTACACCTTCCTTAAGAACTCCATCTTTCAATTCTCGGGTCACACTTTTCCAATTCCTTGAGGCATTTTCTTTTCCACGGGGGACTAGAGAGACTTAACAACACTATTTCTTGATCATTATATGCATATTTTTCAATGTTTGGGATCATTGCGTTTCTTTGAATCCCTTCAACTCTTCCATTTATTCACTTTTAGCATTTTTCTTTTGTTCTTTTCTTTTCTTTGCCTTTCCTTCTCATCATTTCTTTTCTCTTTTTGTGCCTTGATACCCTTTTTTTTCAAATTTCCTCATCTCTCCCCCAAACTTATGTTTTTAGCCATTTATTTTACATGAGTGTTAAGGAAATCTCAGGTGCCAAGTAAGGGTCACGATAGAACGAGTAAAGACTTGTAACGTGATTTTCAAATGAGGAAGGCTAAAGGATCGAAGGGGTTGACTTGGGATGAAATCATTGGTAGGCAATAGAAAAATCAAATGGGCAAGAAAAGCCTACAATCACTTTCCAAGCCAAGCAAAACTTATGATTTCGCCTTAAAAAACATTCGAGGCAAGTTCTAGACCTTCCGCACATGTACTTTGACTAGAAATAAAGCATCTCACCCCTCATGCAACTAGATTGTTAAAGAGGAGAGAGTCGAGGGCCCACAACAACAACATTCAAGATTTAAGATCACTATGGTCCAATTAGACCACTCGATGGTATCAAAGTCAACACAAGAGTCATAAATTTACTAACTAGAGCTATTTCCTTTTAAAACCCTTGTCTCTAACCATAAGCGCATAGTTTAATGTGTTGGTGCCAAATGAAGCATTTTTGACTCTTCGACTTTGACTTAATCGGGTATTTTTATTCATTACTACAACTATTATTACCTAAACACAAAACAGACTCATTCCTGTAAGAAGGTTGTCACGCCATCCATCGTTGGGACGAGTCACTCGGCTCACACAACAACTACCATTGGAAAGAACCGTGGTATTAAGAAAACCAAAGGCTTATTATCTACTAAAACATAAAAAGAATCTACTAAATAAAAAAGAGCTAACAAATCAAACACTAGCTACTAAATAAAAAAGAAGCTAACAAATCAAACACTAACTGATAAGGAAATAAACATAAAGAAGCTACAAATCAAAACTATTGAAAGCATAACGAATATACATAATGAGAGATAAAGAGAAGATAGAGAATATATACATAATGAGAAAGAAAAAGAAAATAGTATCAAGTTAAGTACATGCCAAATGTCTCAGAATCAGCAAGTATGATCAAATAAACTCCACCCCCAAATAAAAATAAGCATTGTCCTCAATGCTTACAAAATGAGAGTAAAGGAAGGGAAAGAGTGAAGAAGACTCCCTATGGCTCCTTGGATATCTCTATGTCTCCAGCAGAGTCACCAATTGGATCTCATTATCTTCATTTCTGGGAGTGGATGGGTTGGCGAACATCTAGCGCACTGCCTCGGTAGTGTCGGCAGCCAGGTCGGACTCCTCAGACTGGCCAGCTGGTGCCAACAGAGCTAATGGTGCTGTAAGACCTGGGTCAATCATCATATCAAATGGGAGATCTTCAGCTGCTGCAATCTTGGTCACATGTCTCTGGAGCTTGTCAACTGACTTCTTGGTAGCCTGAGACTTTCTCATTTTCTTTACTTCTTTTCCCAGCTCCTCAATAACTGACCCATGTTGTACCAGAGTGTTCATGATAGTAGTCTGGTTCTCCAAGAGCTTCTTTAATGTATCTAAGGCTGTTTGGTGGGCCGGTCTGGGACCGAGCCGGACCGGGCCCGCGGTCCTAACGGGCTAAACGGTCCCGGCGGGCCGGTCCTGGTGGGCCGGTCCCTGAATGGGTAGGAAGCCCGTGACGGGCCGGTCTTGTACACGAGGCCCACGAGATCGGGACCGCTAAGCCCGGGACCGGCAGGCGGTCCTGGGCCGGTTCAACCGGGCCTAACGGTCCTAATTAAAAAAAAGCCAACGGTCAGATTTTAAAATCTAGCCGTTGGCCTTTAATTTTCAACCGTTTGGAACTTTAAAAAATAGCCATTTGGCCCCCAAACTTTATTTTAACCCCAAACTTTATATAATTACACTTTTCCCCAATTCTCAACTATAAATACCCCCTCATTCTTTCATTTTTACTCACCAATTCATCAATCTATCTCAATCTCTCTCAATCTATATCTAATTTCTCTTCTATAATTGCTTATTTTATTATTGCAATTTCGTGAAAAATTGTGAAGTTGGTGAATTGAAGTATTCAAGTCTTCAAGTCTTCAACGATTTTCAATTTTCAAGAAGTTGTTCGGCAATTCGGTAAACTCGTTCCAACTCTTAACTTTTAAGAATATATTTTTGTGTGTTTAGTTTGCATAATTGTAATTAATATGGCATTTTCTTTGAAAAAAATATTTGGTGGTAAGGGAAAAGCTAAAATTGGTGAAAGTAGTCTCCAACCTACTACCCTTCCCCCGGCTCCCCGACCCAGACCTATTACCCGTCCTGCTGCTCCTATTATTCTTGATAGTGATAACCCTTGTTTTCAATTTTCCGATAGTGAATTTTGCCATAATGTTGCACAAGGTGAACAATTAAATGAAGAAGTTATGAATGCTCTTTATCCTAATCAAACTATCTTAGAAAATGATGAGGAAAATGAGGATGTAGATGAAACCCAACCGGATTTAGATGATTCACCTACTAGTCCTGTTAATAACCCAACTGATGCCCCGCCCGACCCACCTGTAGAAACCCCTACTTTTAATAGACAACCTTCTAAACGCCTAGAAACATCATTAGTTTGGAATTTTTTTACTCAAGTAAGAGAACAAAATAAGGCTAGGTGTAAAACTTGTGGGAAATTGCTGGCGCATAAATATACTGGAGACCGTAGCGGTACGGGTAGTTTGGCTAGGCACATACAAACACACCCTAGAGATAAAGTTAAATATTTACAAATGAAAGCGCAGCAAGAGGGGACAAGTGTAGATACTGCGGTTAACCCTAGTACAGGTTCAAATCTAGTTCAACCAGGAATTAACACTGTGACCGGTGGTATTTTATATTACGATCCTAATAAAGATCGTGAAGAATTAGCAAAGATGGTTACTGTTATGTGCTTACCATATACTTTTCCTTCTAACCCTAATTTTGTGCATTATATTAGAAAAGTTTTTAATCCTACTTATAAAGGTTGGCCTCGCGCAACAGTTAAGAGCGATATTTATAAATATAAACATGAATATGAACAATATTTGCGGTATTTATTTACTCATATAACTAATCGGATTTCTATTACTACTGATATTGGTAGAAGTAATAATGACTGTGATTATCTAACTGTTACAAGTCATTGGATAGACGAGGAGTGGATAATGCAAAAACGCATTATTGCGTATAGAATAATTAATTCACGTCACACAGGTAAGTTTATTGCTAACACCGTTGCAGATATTTGTAGATATTTTTGCATTAGAGATAAAATAATGGCAATTTCTATGGATAATGCTTCTAGTAACACTAGTGCTATAGGCATACTTACAACAACACTAAATCCTGCATTTAGTAATTGTTTCCATGTGAGATGTATTTGTCACATTTACCATTTAATCGTCGGTGATGGTATGAGAATTTTAAATTTAGAAATTGAAAAGGTTAGAATGGCTCTTAATTGGCTTTTTTATTCAAACCGTAGAAGTAGACTTAGAGAGTATTTTAAAAAATGTGATGAATTTGGCCTTAGAGAAAGAAAGGTTCCTAAACCTTGTCCAACTAGATGGAATTATATGTACGAAAGTTTAGTAGTTGCATATGAATATAGAAACCCAATTAATGCAACGTTTAATGCTCGTGTTGGTGGTGAGGATGATGATGAAATCCTTACAAATCAAGATTGGACGAATGTCAAAATTCTTATAGATTTTTTAGAACATTTTCAAATTGCTACAAATGCATTTTCTGGACAATATTATCCTACTATTTCAAATTGTTTAGTTTATATTGCAGCACTATGTGATTTGTTTGTTGAATTTTCGGAGGGTGGGGAAATTTATCAACTTGCTATAAATGCAATGAAAGAAAAGTTTAAAAAATATTTTTTCCCTATCCCCCCTATTTATGGTGTTGCTGCATTGTTAAATCCTACAATGAAATTAGGAGGTCCTCACTTTTGGTACACAAATATTTATAAGGCTTTAGATCTTTCAGTTGAGGAATTTTCTACACTTGCAGAGGCAAAAGCCTCAATTAAAATAAATGCGCAAACAATTTATAATGCTTACCAACTTGCGTTAGATCATGCTAGGCCAAATATTCCAACCCCTACTTCGTCTAGTTCACAATCATCTAAAAGAGCTGCGGGCCTACAAGCACTTAAATCTTGGACGGAGTTTAGGGGTTCTCAAGGTGATAATTTTGATGAGACTTCACATCTAAATGAGCTTCAAGTTTATTTGTCGCAGGGACTTGAAAAGGAGAATCCAGACGGCACCTTTGATCTTTTGGAATGGTGGAAGACAAGGGAAAAACATTTTCCGGTTCTTGCAAGGATGGCTCGGGATATTTTATCTATTCAAGCTTCAACAGTTGCATCAGAGAGCGCTTTCAGTCAAGCAAGACTTCAAATAGGTGATCATAGAGCGTCTATGAGGGAGAGCTTGGAAAAATCAGTACTATTCAGAGATTGGATCCGCTCGGAAAGAAGAAACTTTGGACTTGCAGAATCACAACCGGAGATAGACGAAGCTTATGAAGAAATGATAGCGGAACTTGCGGAGGATGCTGCTTCGCCCGGAAGCGGTGATGAACAAGCTTCTTTTCCGCCACCACCAACGGAACCTCCTCCGAACCTTGAAGGATTTATGAGATTTGTTAGAGATACAATGTAGATTATGGTGTAACTTGTACTTTGGCATATCTTCTTTAGTTTTTTTTCCTTTTAATGGTGGTATTAGTACCTTGTTGTGCTCATTCCATTGGGGGGAAGAAGACTAAGAAAGATATGCCATTTTTGGTAATAAAAATTATAAAACATACCCTTGGCCTTGAATATCTCTTCGCAATATTTTTTTGTCTTTAACTTGCAATTATTTATAAGGTATAATATATATACATAACATACAATATATACTACAACAAATTATATAATGGAATATATATACATAACATACAATATATACTACAAGAAAATATATAAGGGAATATATATACATAACATACAATATATAGTACACTATACTAGTATACTATACTAGTATACTATATATATTATATTTACATGAAGAAGTAGTACTATATATACTACAAAACAAGATTTTTCAAAATGAGGGCCCCACCCCCAATGACCACCAACGGTCATATTAATTGCACAAATAGCCGTTTTTTTTTTAAATTTACAAAACTAACCTTCTCTAACACTATAAGTACCCCCCTCCCTCTTCTTCATTTCAATACTCAATACTCATTTCTCAATCTAAATTTCTCTCAATCTCTCAATCTCCAATTTTCAAGACTTCAAGTCTCAATCTCAATTTTCAAGTTAAATCATGCCTCGTTCGGAAAGAGTGCGCTTATTTGTGTCGCAATACTATGAAGTGCTTGAAGAAAATGAAGAAGGCCAAATATTAAAGTGCAAGAACTGTGGAAGAGTCTTAAATTTTCGTTCAGGGTGTACCACAGGCATTTTAAGGAGGCATATAAAGTATTGTGTTGAGGGTATTTATCCGCAAATTCGTCTTTAAGATTTTTCAATAATTTGTGTTATTTTAAAATTATTAGACGTATTTATGCTTCATGTTGTACTTTGTTATTAATTTATTATGCATGCCAATTTTAGTTTTACTATTGATTTGTTATTTTACATTTTCGTCAAACACTTTAATAATTAGATTTCTATATTATATATACCACATATATTTATATAGCCATGCATAAGAGCAATTTATATATATACATACACATATGGTTTACAAGAAATTGCCCTAAATAAAAAAAATTAAAAAAAAAAGCCCGGAAATAAAAAAAGCCTGTTAGGCCCGCTAAGCCGACGAGCCCGGCCCATTTAGCCCAGGACGATATGGGCTTAGGCCCGTCACGGGCTGGTCCTACCCGTTGAGCCCACGAAGCCCGGGACCGCGAAGCCCGGGACCGCCAGAGCCCGGGACCGCTAAGCCCAGGCCCGTTTAGCCCGGCCCGTTTAGCCCATTTAGGCCCGAGCCCGGGACCACATATAGCCTTAAATGTATCTACCACTGTTGGGAAAACCTGAGGTGCCTGAATGGATGACTATGGTGAAACAGTACTGGATAGGTCAGACAACTTTATAGTGGCCGTCTGCATCCGGTTGTTGAGGTTCACTAGTGTTTGGGAGACTTGCAGTGCAGAAAGTGGAACAATAGGCATGGGCACCGGCTTCAAAGTCGAGGTGGAACCTATGACAGGGACTGCGGTGGGCACTGAAGATGATGTGGGTGGCATGGTTGGAATTTATTACATTTATGTACTCTTAGAGGCTTATAGATATATGTCATGTATATGGATGATTTTATTGTTTGTCGGCCTATGTTTTGAATGTACAAATGATCATTACGATCCTATAGGCCCGCATGTCACATGTATAAGCTTGTATATCATGTTGGGTCGTCCTATGTCGAGTATTCCCTTATGTTTTATTCTGGTTATCTCATGACGACCCTTCTTACCCACTTACCCATGATGGTATGATATGAAAGATATGTTACGTTGGTACTCGGTTGAGTAAGGCACCGGGTGCCCATCGCGTCCCAGTAGTTTTGGCCGTGATAGAGTTGTAGTTTGTTGGAGTATTGATGGGATCGTATGAGATTTTAGATGGTGTTTGAGGTATCTTATTGCCCGAGTGGATTGTACTGGGTGAGATGAGGTGGTTGGACCTGAAATCAGTGCAAACGGATTTATATAAGGTTTATTAGAAGGAAAATGTCACTATTCAATTCAAAATGAGACAAGGGTTCATGTTGAGCGGAGGAATCCCATAAATTATTGATTTGGCGGGTGGTTATGAGATTCTACACATCTCTTTCATGGTCACAGTATTGAGAGGGTTAGGACATGGCTTGTATGTGTTATGAGGTATAGTACGGGCATGAGGTTAGTAAATATTGTAGCTTCTATGGTTGGAGGATGTTATTATGGGCAAATGAACTATGCGGTGCATTGTGTGATTTAGCATGGGTGCATGATTATGTTTTGGTACAGTGAGTTGAGGTTGATACGATGTTCGTATATTAGAATCAGACCTGGTAGAGAATTCCGGATTTTGGAATTTGGTTCTAAGGCTTGGGGGCTAAGGTAGCAGGATGTATATTCAGTATGGCCTGAGCCGACGTGCTCATGTGGGTTGTGGTTGCACGTGAAGGTGCACGTGGTGTCAAACAATGATTACGGGACAACTCCAGAATGATTCTTGACACGTTCGAGGGCGAATGTATATTTAATTAGGGGAGAATGTAACGATCCGACCGGTCATTTTGAGCTCTCGTGCATTGTCGGCGGTTTAAGGCCACGAGTAGCTTCAATTTATGTATTATGACTTGTATGTGCAATTAAATTTGAATTTCGAGAAGTTCAGAGTTGATTCGGAAGGAAAATTCTCAACTCGGAAGTTTTAAGTTGAAGGAGTCAACCAAGGTTTTACTTTTGAGTAAACAACCTCAGAATAGGAATTTGAAGGTTCCAATAGGTTCGTATGATTATTTTGGACTTGGGCGTATGTTCGGGATGAGTATCGGATGGTCCAGGAGAGATTAAGTGCTTAATGTGGAAAGTTGGCATTTTGAAGGTGTTAGAATTTACTAAGAAATTGAGTATGATCTTTAATTCTTGGTTTTGATGTTGTAATTCGTGTTTCAGGCCTTTGAACAAGTTTACATAGGGTATATAAACTTGTTAGAATGATTGGATAGCGTTCCTCGGACCTTGGGTGAGTTTCGGGGTTGTTTCGGGCCGCTTTTAGGCCATTTTGAACTGCTAATATATGATGCCAAGGGTATAAATCGTGATCGCTTCTGGGCTGTGATCACGAAGAGCAAATTGCATTCCAGGCCTTGTGAATCGTGATCGCGGAAGGAAGGTCGTGATCGCATAAAAGGAATTTATGTTGTTAATAGTCTGACTTCTGGAGCTTATATCGTAAAATCTAGAAGGAATTTGGAGATGATCCAAAAATGAAAGTTGTACCTCTTTGAATCTGGTTTCCAGTAAATCAAATGGTTTGTTATTTAGAATTTTATCCAAAACGTTATGACTATTATATCGAAGGGTGTCTATGAATAAGATAATAAATTTGTACACCACTATCGCAATGAAGAAAACAATGCTGGAACATTTGTTAACTGCGATCGCATGGCTAATGACTGCGATCGCGAAGAATGAGGCATGGCAGGTGTATTTAACATACAATTTCGTGATTTTGAGCTCATTTCTTCACTTTTAAGTTCTTGGAGCATATGTGGTGGGATGTGGAGTGATTCTTGAAGACCATATTCACCATATATCAGAAGGTAAGTTATTCCTACTTGTTTCGAGTTACATACATGAATTATATATAGATTTTAACATGGAATTTTATAGAAATTGTGAAATTTTTGAAAGAAAACCTGGAAATGATATTTTTTATGAAATTGGACATGGAATTAGGAATAAAATACTTGAGTGGTGCTATGGGTAGCGTTTAACTCCAAAAATTATTTGAATCAGGGCACGTGAGCCCGGAGTTGACTCTGTTGACTTTTAGAGCGGAGTTGGAAATTGTTATAAATTGATTAATTATGAGTACTGGAGTATATTTTTATCGATTTTCACGTTGTTGGACTAGTTTCAGATCGACGGGCATCAGCTTGAGGTGTTAGAGAGGCGTTGGAGCCGGTTATAGGATTTCGGAGCGAAGTAAGTCTCATGTCTAATCTTGTGAAGGGGAAACTACCCCGTAGGTATTAAATTATTATGTGCTACAAGTCGTGGATTCTACGCACGCACGAGGCGACGAGAGTCTGTACGTAACCAAAAGCATGTTTATGTATGGGTAAAATTAGGACATTATCATACAATATTTGTATCATTTGAACTCAATTTTTTAGTTTAGTTACTTGAATTTGTAATGGGAATTGATTTTGGATTATGTTAAACAACGCTTCACCACCTTGAGTTATTTGGAGAGATATTTGATAGTTGGTAAACATCATGTTTACTTTATTCTCTTGTTCTTGTGTTCCAAACATGTGACCCGCATTCAATAAGTTTCTTCTCTTCCTGGGGATCGGGCTAAACGCCTCGCCAATATATGTATATATGAGATGCATCAACGGATCAGGCTGTACGACCTCGGCAGTGTATGTACGCGACTATATGGATCGGACCAAACGACCTCGGCATAATTCGTGCGTAAAATCGCTAGGAGTCTGAATACCCACGAGATTTACCCTCTTGATTGACCTTGAAAATTACATGATATCCCCTTGTGACTGCAGATTGGATAAATTACTTGACGATTCTTATTTGTTAAGATGACATGTACTGTTTGGAAATTTTAAATTGGTATTTCGTTAAAGGCTCACGTTAATTAATGTTTCTTATTCTATTGATGTTGTTGTATTTCATGTCTACATATAATTCTCGTATTTTATTTATTGGACCACTAGTAAGTGTCAAAGTCGACCCCTTGTCACTACTTCTCCGGGGTTAGGATAGATACTGGATACGCGTTGATTTACGTACTCACGCTACACTTCTTCTCTAAACGTGCAGGGTTCGAGAGGTTCATATGGTGGTCACGCTAGTGCGTAGGCGCAACTGCCGAGGGTACTTTATAGTGAGCTGCTTTCTATGCTACGCACCGTGGCACTTAGGGTGTCCATCTTATTTATTTACTTGTATTATTATTGCACTTGTGACACCGGGTTTTAGGCATGTTCTAGAATTTGTTTATGGTTTTGCTTAACATTGACATACTTTTACTTTATATTTTATTTAAATTTTATGTATCTACGATTTTTTTAATACCTAAATCTTCTTATCTAATAAGATTCATGATTTCAAAAATAATAAATTGAATAATTAAGTTGGTAGTTGTGATGACCCGAAAAGTCATCACTTGTTTTAGAACCAAATTCAGCGTTCCGAGGCTTAAAAGCTTTCTTTTTACCTCACCTCAATTTGCGTGCACAATCCGGGCGTGTAGCCGGAAAAGCATATATGTGAAAATCTGTGAAAAAATAACAAATTTTGCCTTTAAAATGAATTTAAGTTGACTTCAGTCAACATTTTTAGTAAACGGACCCGGATCCGTGTTCCGACGATCCCGGGAGGTCCGTAAGAAAATATGTACTTGGGCATATGCCCGGAACCGATTTCCGAGGTTCCAAGCCCGAGAAATGAATTTTTTAAAGAAAATTATTTTTTGAAATTATTTATGAGATTTGGAAATGAATTGTGATTAGAACTTGATGGTATCGGGCCCGTATTTTGGTTCCGGCGGCCGGTACAGGTCTTATATGTGATGTAAGATAAGTCTGTAAAATTTGGTAAGAAACGAACTTGAAACGACGTGAATCAGATCGTTTTTGAGAAAAATTGGAAATTAAAAGTTCTTAAGAAATTTCATGATTTTGATGCTAAATTCATAGTTGTTGATGTTATTTTAGTGATTTGAATGCACGAGCGAGTCCGTATGATGTTTTTAGGTTGGTGTGCACATTTGGTTTGGAGCCCCGAGGGCTCGCGTGAGTTTTGGATAGGTCACGGAGTGGATTTTAGACTTGGAAAATAGCAGGTTTTTAGCTGGTGTGTTCAGGCCTGCAGGCTTCGCTCGCAAATGCGATATCGCAAATGCGAGGGCATGGTCGCAAATGCGAACCAGCCCAGGCCTGCCCTTCCTCGCAAATGCGAGATGTTCCTCGCAATTTCGGCCTCGCAAATACGAGGGTCCCTTCGCAAATGCGAAGTCTGCCTGTAATGCTTGAGGTCGCAAATGCGACCTATGTGTCGCAAATGCGAAGTCGCAAATGCGACATTTCTGTTCGCAAATGTGAAAGTCCAAATTTTCTGAAGGGCGAACCCCTGTTCGCACTGCAACCTGCAAATTCTTATGCTTAGCCGAAAACCAACCCTTTTTCACATCTTTTCAAAACACAAACTCCCTAGGGCGATTTTCCAAGAACAACTCTTCTTCCAAATCGATTGTAAGTCAATTTTAACTCGTTTCCTTCAATCATTAACATCTTTTAACATGATTTCAACTCAAAATCAATAATTTTCATGGGGGAAATTGGGTGTTTTGAGTAGAACCTAGGTTTTTCAAAAAAAAAATGGGGATTTGGACCTTGATTTGAGGTCCGATTTCAAAACAAATTATATATTTGAGTTCATGAGTGAATGGGTAGTCGGGTTTTGGTTCGAACCTCGGGTTTTGACCATGTGGGCCCGGGGCTGATTTTTGACTTTTTGGGAAAAGCTTTAGAAAACTTATTTCCATGCATTAGAAAATGTTTATTTAGCATTCATTGATGTAATTAAGTAACGCGTGACTAGATACGAGCGAATTAGTGGTGGAATCACAAGGTAAAGCTATAGTTGATGCTTGAACGGTGTTCGTGACATCGAGGTAAGTGTTTGGTCTAACCTTAGCTTGAGGGATTAGGAGTGGTGTCCTATTTGCTACTTGTTTCTTGTTGAGTACGACGTATAGGCATGGTGACGAGTATCTATACGTCGGTGTCGAGCATGACCGTGAGTCTTAAATGGAAATTATTGTGTTATTGAGAAATACTTCGAATGCCTAAGTTGTTGGCTCTCTATGTTGAGCAAGGTTTATAGTTATTCGCGTAGAGATTACTTATGGTTGAGCATTGGTTTTAGTTGAGGTAGTAGATGTTGGAACAAGTTTGGTTATAGCTGATTTTCCCTTGCCGGGATGTATTTACTTATACTGTCGATTCTCTTGCCGGGATAGTGTAGTTCCTTATTGATCCCTTACCGGGACTATTGTTATGATTGTTGTTGATTGTATCTATGGATTGGGTTGTGTGCCGCAACAATGATATATTTGGATCGGGTTGCACGCCGCAACAATGATATATTTGGATCAGGTTGCACGCCGCAACAATGATATGATTGGATTGGGTTGCATGCCGCAACAGTAATATAATCGGATCGGGTTGCACGCCACAACAGTGATAAATGATATGGATCGGGTTGCACGCTGCAACAGTGTTGTTATATGTTGGGATCGGGTTGCGCGCCGCAACAATTGTTGATACAAAGTGTTTAGGTATTGGATACAAGTTCCTTATTGTTTCGCTATGAATTCTAAGTTGTCCTTATGCCTTTATTCTTGATTTACTGTTGATAATGATATACCCCGTAGCATGTACCCCCTCCCATCTTTACTTGTTTATTTTTGTTTTATTTTCCGCTGCATATTATATAACTGCACAGGTTTATTTGGTAGTCTGGTCCTAGCCTCGTCACTACTTTGCCGAGGTTAGGCTAGGCACTTACCAACACATGGGGTCGGTTGTGCTGATACTACACTCTGCACTATTTTGTGCAGATCCCAGTGCTACAGATTTCGGACCGCAGTGAGGTTTCAGCTTCTTACTTACCAGGCGACCCGAGGTAGTCCTGCAGGCGTCCGCAGGCCTTGGCATCTCCCTCCATCCGTTTTTCCTACTTCTCTTATGTAGTTCTAGAGATAGAATTTTGTTATTTCTTCCAGACCCTTATTTCTAGTACTCTTAGACAGTATGTGAAGTTGTGACACCAATTCTTGGGTGGTTTTGTTATGTGATGGTATTAGTAGTACTGTTAACTTAAAATTTATTTCTTCCGCTTGCTAAATTATGTTGGTATAAACTGTTGATGCTAAGTCATTAAATAAAAATGAAAGTGGAAGACAGGTTAAATAGTTCAGTCAGTTGGCTTGCCTAGCTTTCATTAGTAGGCGCCATCACGACTCCCGAGGCTGGGAAATCCGGGTCGTGATAGTACACCGTTGGCTCATTTCATAAAGTGTGGCCATCGTGCCAAGAATAAAAGTTATAATTGTGGCCATTAATGCCAATGAAATAAAATGATGTGTGAAAGATTATGAAACGAGCCTTGATCCAACTGTTCCAAATTGACCCAGAAAATAGATTTGCCTAAAATCTTATGTACTCAAGTCATGTTCGAACGTGGTTATTTTATCTAATGCCTATGATTTGAACCCATGTTTCAATCGTAAATCACCATGCTATTCTTTGTAAGTATTTCCAATATGTTTTGACTTATTACATATTCATGAGTTCAAATTGTGTATTGCCCTTTTAGGGAAAATTATGTCAAGAATAAATTGTGTGTCAATCGTTTATGATTTTAACTTGTGCTTCGATTGCCAATTATTTTGCTCCTTTTTTGTGGAAAGAGATCCATTGTATTTAAAGCCTTCACTACTAATGAACTTAGAGTAATGATTTCCAGAATAACTTTATGTTGATATTTATGATAGTGACCCTTGAAAGTAAAGAAATTAAAGTGTGGAATATGAGATATGACAACCGTGCCATGAATGAAGAATCATATGTATGGCCAAGAGAGCCAATTAAATAATGATTCTGTGAGTGGTTGAAAGTACAAATGAGGCTATATATAATGTGAAAGGCTATGAGGTGAATGTATTTGTATTTTTATTTCCTTTGTCTCCAAAACAAAAATGTTTTTGGGACTATCGTTAGTCACCGAGGAAGGGCAGGTTGAAAAAAGCAAACGCTGAAACTACACGTGCTAGTGTGGGTGTGATTGATAGGTAAATCCCCATACTGATGTGTTAAGATTGTTCCCCTTAAATGGGATGAGATTGATGTGTTGAGATTATTCCCCATGATTGGGACGAGATTATTACTAACCTTGGATTGGATATCCACTCACACGGCACATGTGGGCAGACAACCTAGCCGGTCGGGTCTTGATCGAATGCAATGCTACGCACATGGTTGTGTTGTGGTGGGATGTTTTGGGGTGAGACGACTTAGGTGATCAGGCTGAGATCGGACTCCGTTCTAAAATGGTTTGTGATTGGATGTCTTTGGGTGAGATGGCTTAGCTAATCTGGCTGTGATTCGACTCCGTGCTAAAACACTGTGGTATATCGGTGCTAAAGATCTCCCAACTTAAAAATAAAGATATTTACTTGGAAAAAGTTATCTTCTTCTTAAGTTGATGTTTTTATATTGTTTGAGGCTCTCATTGATCTTATGTTATTTCTCCTTGTACTGCTACTCAATTCTTTGAAAGGGTTTTTAGCCTTACATACTAGTACTATTCCATATAAACTAACGTCCCTTTTGCTGGGGGCACTGCATCTTTAATGGATACAAGTGGTTCGTCAGTAGCCGCTTTGATCCTCATTAGTAGTTATCCTCTACTCAATAGGTTTTGATGAGCCCTATTCTGTTCCGGGCCATACGTCACTTGACATTGTACATAGTGCTTTAAGGTATACCCGGAGCCTCGTCGCCGGTAATTCCATACTACTCTTCTGTTAGACTTAGAGGCTCTGTAGATATGTCGTGGGTGGTGTTTGATGTTGGGTAATGAACTAGAAGTGTTGGTATTGGGCAAACATTTTTTCTCTCGTAATAATGAACTTGTGATATTTTGGAAATTATAAAATGACTCTTTTGAATAATGAGAAGGAATGTGGAACTCTTTACTCTTCTCATATCTCGTATTACTGATTCTTATATTATTCATGGGTAAGGTTGGGTAGAGGGAATCGAGGAGGCTTGCTTGACCAGGGTATCTCAGTTGAGCCTCGGTCGCGCTCCCCGAGGTCAGGGCATGACAAACTTAGTATTAGAGCCTAAAGTTTTAAAGTGTCCTAGGATGTCTCGGAGCCGTGTCTAGTACAGTCCTTCTTATCGATGTGTTGTTGACCACATCTATAATTAGGAGGCTATATGGAAATTTAGGAATCTCACCCTTCTTTGATACTTCAGATCGTGGGATAGAGCTCATGATAGGAAGCTAATTTCCTCGTCATGCCTCGTTTTCCCAAATGAGTAATCCACGAGTTCGAAGCAGCGAGGAGGGAATGACCCCGCCATTGAATCTGGGGGAGTTTGCACAAGAGTTCATTGTGAGAATGGGTCGAGCCGTGGATGGATTGGGAGAGCTACTTGCTAGGGAAGTGTCCATGTTCCTATCAATGTCACCGCGCCATCGGCTCACGTGGTGCGAGCACCTATGAAACGAAAGAGTGTTGTTTGTACTAATAAGCAAGAATGTTTGATTTGTAAGAAGCGCCAATAGAGGATGTGTTGGATGACTCTTTAAATATGTTATGGTTGTGGAAAGATGGGGCACAAGAAGAACAAAGGATCTAGATTGGGTACACCTAGCCCGGTCGGCCTGAAATGCGGGCGGGAACATTTTGCGTTGTGTTGTGAGTATGCTCAACAGCATGTTAGGGGTGGTAGGATTGGGAAATTTAGCCCATACAGCAAGCCAGTACAGAGATTGTTAATCCCGTCATGGGGGTCTGGAGGAAGGATAGGGGGAATGCTTATGATGTATGCGAAAAGGGTTATATCAGGTCAATGGGGCGAGTCAGTTTAGCGGACCTCATCCTCGTTGTGAGAAGTGTATGAGATGTCATTCGGGTGTATGTCACTATGGTACCAATGTATGTTATGGGTGTGGAGTCGAGGGGCATAAGTTAAGGCACTGCCTAGTCAACCTAAAATCACAAAGTAAGTCACTCCTTGTTGTACCTTTATCAACACCACATAATTTTCTTTGTTGTATATGTACATCTGCATTGAAGAGCCTAAACAAATATGGCCTTAACAAGCCACTGAATCATAAAATGTAGCATGTATCTACTTCTTGGACGAGACACATTATTTGTGAAGCCTCTATATCACAATTCTTCTTACTTATAACCCCTTGAGGAATTTTGAGTTCTATAAGGACTTCCTTGAATTGAGTTATAAACCTGGATAACAAGGGGCTATACTTGATGAATTCTTATATAACCTTCCAATTCAAATGGATAACATCTGCTCACTTGTTCTTATGCATGCACCATCATAATGTTTACCTACATGGTACCAAATCTAATGTAAGACAGCCTAGCGTTGAGATCTTTCCTAAGCCACTATCTCTCTCCTGTGTATGTGGCTCCTATGGTTTGATGAATCACTTTAATCTCTTGTGAACATTATCATGGACCCTTTTATAGTCTAGTAACATAAGAGCATATCTCAAAACCTATTATATGTGCACATGTAAATTGAAATGGTCACTCATCCGCTTATAGTCTCTTAGAAATTTGAGATCCTCTTAAGTTCATCATGTGAAGATCTTTTGTTTGCCCAGCTCAGTATAACATTCAATCCACCTAGATCATACCTCAGTGAGTAATTCACCTCGTTCCTAGTATTGTAGCAGACATGACATGGTCGGTTACTGCAGCTTGAGAGTTGTTATAGCAGAAATGTGCCTAGTTCATAAGAAGTGTTCATTTTCTCTGTACACCTCTACAACGTGTTATGAATGTGTTCCTTAGTTAGTAAATTCATTGGGTTATTCTCCCGACACTTTCTAGATAACCATGCGAGATCGCGTCCTTCCATATGTCATTCTAACACTTCCTTTCTCATATGGATACTTAGTAGCTCTACGTCAAGACCGAATGCACTTTTAGGGTTATCATAGAATCATGTCTTCTTCTCATGTTTTTCCCATCCTTCATTAGCCTCCGGGTACTTTTCAAGTCACAAGATCCGTGGCGAACTCATTATGAACATTCACAAACCTTCAATGATTATTCTATAGTGCCTCCCCGGATTACGTTATCTTTAAACACTAGGCTTCTAGAATCATTTACAATGCCATTATCATGTGCAGAGAGTTTACTATCCTTAATATTACACATCCTTGGGTGGATAGTTGTTTTATTTGCCTATCTCCTGGAGCATAATATTAACCATTAGACCCTCTTTAACCAATGCATGATTTAATCCAATATTAAGACGTCCAAGCTACATTGTTTCACTCGTGTATGGTTGAAGTTAAGTGGCCTTACTATGTCCTTTCCCTCCCCACTTCAGGCGGATGCCTCAGATCTTGATACATATCATGAACATTTTAATTTGAAGGACAAGTCTATCATATCTCTAGTCCTCTGGAATAAGATCAACTATTAGGAAGGGTTAAGCTGCCAGAATAATAATCTCATAAGTGATCAACCTCTTTTTCAACCTCGTGGGTTCGAGGTGTAGTCTCCTTGTGTCGAATTCTGTCAAGAGAATTACACAACGTCATGTATTTTTGAAACCTCCATCATTCACGGTGCAAGAATCTTCTCATTTCAAGTTGAGATGATTTTCCCTACACTTCAGGAGGCGAGTGGTGTCATGTACTTGGCTATTTCTCCTTAAGACTTACCATTGTCGAACGTGGCGCATGTGGCATAAAACAATTGTTAGTATCCCTTTCATAACTCATCGTCTTCTAAGGATAACTTATGCTAACGTCTTTATCCTCCCGATCATGCCTCCCATATATCACATGTCTAAAACGACTCACTTCTTTTACATCTCAGGATGATATATGTGGTTCCCACATTATCAATGTGTACTAGTTAACTCTACGTCTCATTTGTCGAATCAATGCTGCCATCATAATGATTAACCATTTTAGCGCTATTGGTAGTAACCTTCATATCTCTTAGGGTATAACCTCCTTAGATTCCTCTGCTCAGCACATTGATGGATTTTTGAATAATTCCAGCTCAAACTCGAAAATTCATTGTTTCTATTTGTAGTAGATCTCAAGGGATTTGTAGTTTCAGATATGTCAAAGAAGAAGCATCATTCAATGATAAAACATATTGTGTAGGAAACTCTATGGTCATATTCATTCAATGACATCGTATAATAAAGAGGAGAAGGAGGTTAAGGGCCTATAAGAGTTTAATTCGTGTGTTCGACATAGATATTTGGAGTTGAAGAAAGTGAATGGGTTATTTTCAAGATTTTCTCCATGAAGAAATTATGCGAATTGTTAATGAAGGTAAAATAGGTGTAGTTCACATTGTGCCTTAAGGAATCTTGAAGGAAATAGGTCAAACTATGAGTATGATGTTTTCCCATCGTTGTTCTCCATGCACTTGGTGCTTCATGTGTCTATGTGTGATGACCTGATAGGTCATCTAGAGTTTTAAGCCTTAATTATGTGTTTCGAAACCTCAAATAGCCCCTTTTTACCTTCCTCGATTTTCGTGCGTCGCCCGTGTCTTTTTTTGAAAAGCTCTTATGTGAAAAATTAATTAAAATGTGAATTTGTGTCTAAATCCATTCGAGTTCACTTCGGTCAATGTTTTGAGAAAATGAACCCGCATCCGTGTTTTGACGGTCCCAGTGGGTCCGTATTGTGATTTGGGACTTGGGCGTATGCCTGGAATCGAATTCGGAGGTCCCTGGCTTGAGCTATCACATTTTGTTGAAAATTTGAAGTTTAAAGATTTAATGAATATAAAGATTTGACCAAGCAACAACAAAACAACAACAACTACCCAGTAAAATGCCACCAAGTGGGGTCTGGGGAGGGTAATGTGTACGCAGACCTTACCCCTACCCCGATAGGGCAGAGAGGCTATTTCCGATAGACCCTCGGCTCAGAAAGACGGAAATAAAAAACAAGAAAAGACAATTCATTAGTACTTCCAGTAGAAACCGTAATAGTAGCAGAAGCATAATAACCAAAAGATGAATGAAACCAAGGTTTGACTTTATTGCTACTAGGTCCGGATTCTGGTTCCGGAGCTTCGTAATGGTTGAGTACTATATTATGACTTTTCTGCAGAACATAGTTAATTTGACGTGATTTAGACATCCAGTTGTTAAACTAGAAATTCGTAAGCTTCATTGAAAGTTTCATTTGATTTGGTGTCTGATTCGTAGTTCTAGGTATTATTTTGGTGTTTTGATCGCGCGAGCGAGTTTGTATGAGGTTTTTGGAATTGTGTGCATTTTTGGTTTAGATCCCTGAGGGCTCGAGTGAGTTTCGAATAGGCTACGGAGTGGAATTGGACTTGGAATATAGCTGGTGAAAGAAAAAAGTTCTTGTGCAAGTCTCAGACCTCACAATTGCGGGGTCAGTGTTCCCAATTGCGAAGAACCAAATTTCCTGTCTTGGTCGCAATTGCGAAGAAAATCTTTGCATTTGTGAAAAGGGGGTGGGTCAGCTAAGATCACATTTTTGATAAAAAATGGTCGCATTTACGGAGGACCATAGTTTACATTTTCGAACAAATCATCGCAAATGCGATGATAGGAGAGGTGTGAAGGCTTCGAAATTGCAACATCTATGCCTGGTCAAAAGCTGAGTTAGACGGGATTTTTCTCATTCTTTTAAATTTTCAACCCTAAAAAACCTTATAGGCGATTTTTCCAAGAACTCTTCTTCCCTAATTCATTGGTAAGTGATTCTAACCTACTTTTTTTTAATTACTCATTACTTTTCATAAGATTTCAACCTAAAATCTGGGATTTTCATGGTAGAAGTTGGGAATTTGGGTAAAAATAGGAATTGCTGTGAAATTGGAATTTATACCTCAAATTGGGCCTGGATTTCGAAACAAATTACATAGCCGGGCTCGGAGGTTAATGGGTAATCAGGTATTGGTCCAAATTTCGGGTTTGGACCAAGTTAGCCCAAGAGTTAACTTTTGTTGACTTTTTCAATGATGGCCTAAATTGAACCTGTTTCATTCGTGGGTAGTTCCTAAGGTTTATTTTGGATCATTTGGTTGATAAATTTTCTAGATTTGGTTGGTTCAGAGGCTTGTTCGAAAGGCAAAGTTGTGGTTGAGCTTTGAGACGATTTTGGAGCAAGGTAAGTATCGTGGTTAACCTTGACTTGAGGGATTAGGACTCGTTGCCTATTTGCTATATGTTCCGTTGTTTGGTTACAATGTATATATGAGGTGACGAGTACTTATGCGTTGTTGTTGAGTTAAAGCATGCGGGTGGGACTTGTTTCTTGTAACTTATTTCCTTCTTTGGAAGTTGAGGTTGGTATTGTGGAACCGTTGTTGGTGTAAGGTTTATCCTTGCTTATTCTATCTCCCAATTGTTATATATTCACTACGACATGGTAAGGGAGAGTGTTAAAGCACGAAGGGTGATATCGTGCCGATTGTTGTTGCATTTATTGATCAATACATAGTGAGGAAGGGAGTTAAAGCACAGAGGGTGATGTCGTGCCGTATTTATTATTGTTTTATGGTGAGGTTGAGAGTAAAAGCACGATGGGTGATGCTATGCAGTCTTTATTCATTATGTTTATCCGTTTTCATTGGTTGAAGGTTTATTGAATGTTTCATGTTGTCATTTCCTGTTGTATTTACCGTATCTTGTACCCCTTTCGCATGTCCCCTCCCACTAGTACATGTTTAATCTCTATTTGTTGTTATATTGTACATATATACTCGTTTGTAAAGGTTTAATTACTTTAGTGTCCTGTTATAGCCTCGTCACTACCTCGTTGAGGTTAGGCTCGACACTTATGGTGTACATTGGATCGGCTGTACTCATACTACACTCATCACTTCTTGTGTAGATTTTGGTACTAGTCCCAGCCGTTCGTGAGGCGCATTAGATCGAATTAGCTTATTTGGAGACTTAGGTAGATCTAGTGGCGTTCGCTGACCCTGAATTCCCTTTTCCTCTTTCCCTATTAACTGTTCATTTCATTCCAGAGAGTTGTACTTATTTCAGACCCTATTTGTAGAGCCTTTATAAGCTCGTGTACTTGCGACTCTAGATCCGGGCTATACTTATTATGCTATTTCGTACTTTATTTTGGCTTTATTTATGTTTAATTGGTTAAATTGTTCGAAGTGTTTCAAAAAAAATGGCAAGGAATTACTCTAATGTTGGCTTTCCTAGCAAGTGAAATGCTAGGCGCCATCACGATCCTTAAGATGGGAATTATGGGTCGTGACACTACGTCAAAGAAGGTAGTTGGAAATCCTTTGTCCATCAGTCCGGTGGAAGCTATTGAATGTGAAGTTAATGGATATTTGGCTTATGAGAGCTACCTAATTGTCATCCTTGTTAGACATGTCCGGAAGTTGAGATTGAATCTGTCAAAGTGCTATGGTGAAGTCTGTGTGTCGAGGAGGTCACCTCGAAGGCCGAGGATGTTGTGAAAAGAAAATATTCTCACTTGTTTGTATAGCCAAATGGTTGTGGTTCTCAAGGTACTTTTTATGTGTTATGATTTTAATATATACATTTCATGTCCAGATGCCACTATTGATAATGTAATGCCTGTAATGTTGAGATAAGTGTTATCGATATATATTTTGATGCTTTGTTGAGTTGTGGATGTGTTGTTAGGTGTGGTTTTTGTGATTCTCTAGCAGGTGGATAGGCCGAATTATACAGGAGACTCTGCCAAAATTTCTGAAAAATATGGGAGTTACTCAAAATTTGGGGGCTTGTGATGTGTGAAGGAAGAGATGAGTTATGTTGGGTGTTTTGGGTAGACTCTACTCCTCATTTGAGGACGAATGATCCTAAGCGGGGGAGGATGTAAGGCCTCGTAAAAGTTCAACAAGAATTTATGTTTGTATGGTGCCAAGGTAAGCTAATGTTTCACAATCCGAATTTTTTGATTGTGCAATGTTTCATGGAGTTGGTAGAAGAATTTGTAGAAAACGAAGATTCTTTGGTCCATTATGCTATAGCAGATATGTTCCGCTGACCACAGAATCACCACGAAATGAAACAGAAGCAACTCAAATTTGAAAACCATGTTGAGGCCATTCTGCTTGCCGCATAACCATTATGCCGCTGCGAAATTGCATCGCAGAGTTGACCAGACCCAACCCAGAATTTGAAAATCATTTTTTGGCCATTATGCTAGCCGCATAACCATTCTGCTACCGAGAAACGGCATTGCGGAATTGACATGCTATTTCGTGGACATTCTGCTGACCACATATCTTTTCTGCTACCACGAAATTGCACCACATAATTGACATCGGGGGGTTATTTTTGAAAATTTTATTATCCGACCCTATTTTTGATATAGGGCCTTAGGAGGTCATTTTATAAGATATAACTTGATGTTTTAGAGTGAGGGAATCAATTTAGAGAGAGGGAGAGGGAGAGGCTTTGTCAAATTATACTCTCAAATTCTTGCACAAACCTTGGGAATTCAAAAGAGAAACTCACAAGACCTCCTACTTACAAGATAGGACTTCATCCTTAGATTTTATGCAAAGTTTAATAATGGGTTTAAGTTGGATGTTATCATGGTAGGGATTACGGGATGGTGAACGGAATCCATAAGCCCTCAATCTCGAATTTGGGAGTATGTTAAGACTAGAAAATGTGATTTTGGTGGGTTTGAGGCAAGTGGTTGGGCATGCATGTGACTAATGATGGTTGATGGGTGTTGTAGGGATATATTGGTTGGCTGCTTGAAAATTTATGGTGAGAGTAGAGGAATTTCTATTATGGGAAATTGTAATCGACTTCACATATTAGGTGTTTGATGAAATGTCAAAATGGGCTAAATCTTTGAACTCCTTCCTAACTATGGTAAAATTTTGTTATGTTTATACAGATTAAGGTTGCTAGGAGTATTGGGAGGTTGTAGTAACCTAAGGAAAGCTAAAGAAAGGTATGTTGGCTAAAATTCTATCTTAGAATCGAATTTCATGATATTCCCGTAAGTTTCAAGTATGGTTGGCCCAGGTTCCTTATTCCCATGTTCCAATGTTGTTCCTAATAAAGTCTATTATCCTGAGTAAGCATTGTGTTAAAAGATGTACATATTCAAGATGTGTTCCAATTGCTCTAATCTCATCATGATTTCCAACATGTTCAAGTATGGTTTATGAATTAAAATGTTATGACCTCAACTCATGTTTCAAATAAAAGTCTGTTATGCGTAACTTGGAATAAAAACTCAATGCGCGTAAGACTCATATTGCTCATATATATACTTAAGGCCTATGATTTGAAAGCCTGTTTCAATCGTAAATCACCATGCTATGCTTTGTAAGTATTTTCAATGTGTTTTGAGTTCTTACATATTCATGAGTTGAAATTATTTATTGCCCTTTTGGGAAAAAGTATGTCAAGAATAAATTGTGTGTCACTCGTTTAAGATTTTTAACTTGTGCTTCGATTGCCAATCATTTTGCCCCATTTTTGTGAAAAAAAATCCATTGTGCCTAAAGCCTTCACTACTAATGAACTTAGAGTTATGATTCCTAGAATATTCTATATGTTGATATTTATGATAGTAAAGAAATAAAAGTATGAAATATGAGATACGACCACCGTGCCATGAATGAAGAATCATATTTTGGTCAAGAGAGCCAATGAAATAATGATGTTGTGAGTGGTTTAAAGTACTAATGAAGCTATTATATGGTGTGAAAGGTTATGAGGTGAATGTATTTGTACTTTTGTTTCCTCTGTCTCCAAAACAAAAATATTTTTGGGAGTATCGTTATTCACTGAGGAAGGGTAGGTTGGAAAAAACTAACCCCAAAACTACTCGTGCCGGTGTAGGTGTGATTGAAGGGTGATCCCCGTACTGATGTGTTGAGATTGTTCTCCTTAAATAGGATGGATTTGATGTGATGAGATTGTTTCCCTTGATTGGATGAGATTATTTCAACTTTGGATTGGATGTCGACTTACACGACATATATGGGTAGAAGACCTAGCCGATCGGGTTGTGATCAGACGCCATGTTGCGCACATGGTGGTGTTGTGGTGGGATGTCTTGGGATGAGACGACTTAGCCGATTGGGCTGAGACCAAACTCCGTGATAAAAGTACGGTGGTTTTGTGATTGGATGTCTTTGGGTGAGATGGCTTAGCCGATTGGGCCGTAATCCGACTCTGTGCTAAAACACGATGGTATATCAGTACTAAAGATCTCCCAACTTAAAAATATAATATTTACTTGGAAAAAGTTATCTTCTTCTTAACTTGATATTTTTATATTGTTTGAGGCTCTTCTTAATCTTATGTTATTTCTCCTTGTACTGCTACTCAATTCTTTGAGAGGGTGTTTATCGTTACATACTAGTACTATTCCATATGTACCAACGTCCCTTTTGCCGGGGCGCTGCATCTTTAATGGATAAATGTGGTTTGCCAGTAGGCAACTTTGATCCTCGTTAGTAGTTATCCTCTACTCAGCAGGTTTTGATGAGCCATATTCTGTCCCGGGCCTTATGTCACTTGACATTGTACATAGTGCTTTGAGGTATTGCCGGGGCCTTATTGCCAGCACTTCCATACTACTCTTATGTTATACTTAGAGGCTCCTTAGACATGTTGTGGGTGGTGTTTGATGTTGGGTGATGAACTAGAAGTGTTGATATTTGGCAAACATGTTTTCTCTCGTAATTATGAACTTGTGATATTTTGAAAATTGTAAAATGAATCTCATTTGAGTAATGAAAAAAGAATGTAGAACTATTTACTCTTCTCGTATCTGTATCGTATTATTGATTCTTATATTGTTCAAGGGTAAGGTTGGGTAGAAGGAATCAAGTACGCTTGCTTGATCGGGATATCTCGGTTGAGCGCCGCTCGAGCTCTCCTAGGTCGGGGCGTGACAATCCCTATGATCAATTCATCCAAGTTTCAAATATGTAATTGTTTTGGAGATCCAACCTCAAATCGGGGTTAAAATCTCCAAAAATTCATATCTTAAGTTACTATTCAAAAACCTTTTTTTATTCTATAAAGTCCTAGATTTAGGAGTAAAAATATATGAGGAATAATGGATATTAATCAAAAACAAGTTAATGTTACTAAGTTTTGAAGTTAAAAAGAAAATCCTCTAAAACATTGCCTCCTAACGATGTCTAGGTCTCAAAAATGGGATAAAATGAGCTAATCTCAAATCTCTTCACTTCTACCCAACTGCAGATTATTTGTAAATGAGAACAAGATTATTTGTAAATGAGAACATCGCAAATACAACTACTTAGTTTGCAATTGCAATTGCAAACAAGCGTCAGTTTAGAAATCGCAATTGAGACCTGGACTTCGCAACTGTGAACATCGCAAATACGACCAAGTCTTCACAATTGCAAACCTCCCCTAGGTTGGGCTCCTTTGCAAATGTGAGTAACATTCGTAAATGCAGACGTCAAATTTGTGGACAATCCATTGCAATGCAACGAAACCTAAGCTCTCCTAAATTTCGCAAATGCGAGTCAACATTCGCAAATGCGAGTCAACATTCGCAAATGCGGACCTCGCATTCACGAACCTGCTCTAGCAATTGCGACAATAGCAACACCAACAAATTCAGCACTTTTCAAAATAGCTCGAAACAATTTTGAAACTCGCTCGAGCACCTCGGGACTCCACCCAAACATGCAAAAACGTATTTAAACCTCACACGAACTCGCTCGTATGCTCAAAACAACAAAACTAAGAATGAGGCATCAAAACTCAAAGATTTAAATGTTCATGAACTCAACTTTTAAACTTTCAACTTTCAACCATAAGCGTTGAAATGACCTTTAGTCGCCGGTGATCCAAACAAAATATATGTACAAGTAAATAAAATCATCATACGAACTTATCAGAATCGTCAAAATATCGATTCGAGATCATTTATGATGAATGTTGGTTGGGGTCTACTCCAACAACGTTAAAGTTTTAGAATTGAATTTTTCTACCAAAACACATCTAAACTTACCGGAAGTTGAAACGAACCATGCACACAAGACATAATGCATCAAATAAAGTTACTAAGGGTCTCAAATCATAAAACGAAAAGTTAAAACTCAAAACGATGGATTGAATCGTTACAATATGTTGATTCTTTGAGAATTCTTGCTCCTCAATTTTGAGGCGTCAGAGCCTATCCAATAGCTCTACTACTTTGATATATTTTTCCTTTTCATTAGGAAGACGTATTGTTTTTACTTTTGGATGGAGTTTGGTTTCAACCGATTCTTCACCAAAATGGAGAAGCAAAAAAACCTTTGAAATGTATTTGTTAGAGGAGCGCATTTCCCTATTTCCTTGCGCTCCATCCCTCCTCCCCAGATACCCAACATTTTAAGCACTTTATTTTCGTCAACAATTAATATTCTTCGAAAATTCACACAAATACTCCATAATTATAAAGAAAATGCTCTTTTTTGGTTGAAAAAGAAAGTACTCTTTTTACAACATGAAAATAAAGTAATCATTTTATTGAAATAAAAGAAAATATATTTTTTACATCATGAAAAAAAACACTCATTTTGTTGGAATAAAAAAAAACTTTTTCTATATCGAAAATACTTTGTTAAAATGAAAAAAAATACCTTTTTATATCATGAAAAGAAAATACTTATCACGCCTCGAACCTGGGCCTGGACGTAACACGACACTCGATGCCTGACTACATGTGACCGAGCGAACCAATTGGCTGGCTGAACCAACATGTGGTATCATAACATACTAAATGCGGAAGATAAACTAACACATGCTGATATACTGAAAGTCTGGATGATATAAATCAAAGTACGAAAATACTAATACAATTCTGAAACATATTTGTAGCCACATAGCTTAATATGAAAAGCCTACGACTCTGTCTAACTGTTACTCTAGTCTATGAAGCCTCTAATTTGTAACTTCTCCCCCTTGGGATCATTCGTCCTCGAATGATTATCCTGACTGTAACTTCTGCTAAATCCGGACCTTAAACGGGCGGGAACATGAACTTTCATTAACACTTGCATACTAAACTGAATGAATACATGATTACCGAACTGTTGAGATACCGAACTGAGTGACTACTGCATTGACTGAATATTGATTTGCCATGGATATGTGAAAAGAAAATACTCATTTGTTGAAATGATATTTTTTTATCTATTACATGAAAAGAAAGTATTATTAATAATATTTTTATTTAGGATGGGGTAGGGAGCGAAGGTGGAGGTAGGGTAAAGTAGGGTTGGGCTGGGTTATGTGGGGGTGTGGGGTGGGTTTGTGGGGATGGAGAAAGAGTGGGGAATGTCGAAAAAGAGTTTTAGAAGATGTTTTCCCTTCTCTTGGTAGGAAAAACATTTTCCGAAAAATATTTTCCTTCGTACCAAACACACTCTAAGACTTGACCGAGAAACAACCAACAAATTTAGCGAAAATTAGATTGAATAGGTTCTCACATATTCTTGCCAATCATGTCTCAGTATTCTTTAGCAGATTATAATACTCTTTCTGTTCACTTTTACTTGGCAGAGATACTAAAAATCGATTTTCATTTTTATTTGTCACTTTACGCATATCAAGAGAAGACAAAAAAATTTTCCTGTTATACCCACAGTATATATTATTCATTTCAAATCATTTCCTCAAATCCGATAAAATATGCATCAATTAATATGGGTATCATAGTAAATTATGCACTTAATTTATTATTCTTAAGGGGCATGGAAAGTCAAAACTTACCAAGTAAAATTGAATTGAGGGAGTACCTTTTAAAGGGAGGATAAATTTAAATTTATTGCTATTAACCTTATTATCATGCAACTGCAAATCAGAGCGAACTATTTATGCATTTTCCCAAAATCATATTTAAGACTTGACTTGGGAACAACATACAGATGTAGAAGAAATTAAATTGATCAGGTTCAGATGTTCTTTGCAAGTATGACTTCCGTAATATCTTTAGAGGATTTAATACCTTTTATAGACAGGACAATTTTACATTTATTGCTATAAATCTTAGCCAACAAAATAGTTGACTACACATTTCTCATGTAACTCTTCTGTTTTAGGACTTATATAGATTCAAGTCATGTCTATTTCAGTTCATAAAATAAAATCTTTGATAAAATATTCAAGGATGAGGGTATATTTTCTCATTGCTGTTATCTTCTCTGTGTTCTTCCTCTATGGTAATTTTAATTTTGGTGCCTACCCTCTTGGTTAAATAATTGTATATTAATTCTCTTTTCTGATAAAATAAAGCATTTAGTCCCTTGAAGCGGTGGTAGTACTCAAAAACTGCGATACCATGATTGCTTGCATGATTTCAAGTCAGAATATCTTCTTTTTTTGGTATAGATGGAGAAAACAAGTGAAAATAACTCTTTTATTAGTGTTCACTATAATTTGTATGATGATGTTAATGTTTATGCTTTGGAAATGACATTCTGCAGGGTCTTATGCAACCAAATTGACAATAAAGAACAACTGCAATCACACAATTTGGCCAGCTACACAAACTAGTCAAGGAGCGACGATTTCTACAGGATTCGAATTAGAATCAAAAGCATCACAAACACTTGAGGTACCAAACTCATGGTCAGGAAGATTATGGGCGAGATATCTTTGCGCCCAATACGGTAGAAATTTCACTTGTGTTAGCGGAGATTGTGCATCAGGCCAAATAACGTGCAATGGTGCAGGTGGCATTCCACCAATAACCATTGTACAATTTACATTAGCAAGCTGGTCTGGGGCAAATGATTTTTACTCAGTTAGCATAGTCGATGGTTTTAATCTACCAGTCTCTGTTATCCCTATTAATAGAACTGATTGCAGTCATATAGGTTGTCTCATGGATTTGAACGACGTGCATTGTGCAGAACAAGAAGAGTTTGAAATACGAGATCAAGGTAATAATGTCATTGGGTGCAAAAGCGCATGTATGGCGTATCGGCAAGATGATTTATGTTGCACTGGTGCATATAGTTCTCCACAAACATGCAAGCCGTCGAGCTACTCTAAACAATACAAGGAATTCTGTCCTTATTCTTATACTTATCCTTTTGATGAAGATGCTTTATATACATGTTCAGGAACTGACTATATGATTAAGTTTTGTCCATGGGGATAGGGTCTTGCATAACCGCTAAAGGAGTGGTTTTAAACCTCAAAATAGTTTAGGCTTCAAAGATGCTCAAGCTATATATAACTAGATAATTATGTACTTATTATTAGTGATAAATGAATCTTCTAATGGCTTGTAGTCAAATTTTCACAAATCATTTCGTATAATTTCAAAGTTGATGCTTCTATTTTAAAATATGATTCAAATAAATACAACTGAAAGTTGTTGCCAATTAACATTACAGTTACGTCTTGCTTCTTTTGTCTAATTCACATAAGCTTGAACTAATCTTGTATAAATAGTCTTTGTTTCATCACTTATCTCCATTTAAATTGTTATTAATTCTCCCTTAACACCAAATTAAGCATTAATTTTGTAACGACACGATCGGTCGTTTTGAGCATTTGTATTTCGTTCGGTGGTTCCAGGGCATGAGTAGTTTCGCATGATGTATTATGACTTGTGTGAATCGTCGGTTTTGGTTTTTGGGTGATTCTTATTGATTTGGAAGAATGATTCTCATTTTAGAAGCTTTAAGTTGGAAAAGTTGACTAAATTTTACTTTTGTATAGTTTACCTCGGAACGGAGTTTTGATGGTTCCATTAGGTCCGAATGGTAATTTTGGACTTGGGCGTACGCCAGGATTTGCATTTGGATGTTTCTAGAAGGTTTCGACACTATTTGGCGAAAGTTGGCAATTTAAAGCTTTGGATAGTTCATAGGTTTGACCGGGAGTTGACTTCGATGTTATCGGGTTTGGATTGATATTTCGAGAGTTAGAATAGGTTCATTTTGTCATTTGAAACTTGTGTGCAAAGTTCGATTTCATTCGGAGTTTATTTGGTAGGATTCGGACGAGTTCGACGAAGTTTGAAAAGAGAATGATCTTGATCTTCGACTCTTACTTTTGATGTTATTTGTGATGTTTCGAGCTTTTGGATAAATTTGGATTAGGTTTATGGACTTGTTGGTACAATTGGACGGGGTCCCGAGGAGCTAAGGTGAGTTTCGGGGTAGTTTCAGATTATTTTTAGGCCTTTTTCAACTGTTGGTTTTTGGCTACAGGGGTGCACTTCGCCACCGCGGAGCTCTTGGCCGCGATCGCGAAGAGTAAAACGTAATATTTGACCTGTGAATCGCGTTCGCAAAGCAGAAATTCTGGGGTCACCAAGCTGAATTCGGGAGCTTATATCTTGCAATGTATAAGGAATTTTGTCACGACCCAAAAACCCGCCTCAATCGTCGTGATGGCACCTAGTCTCTAAGACTAGGTAAGCTGGTTTCTTACCCCAATTAAGCCAATTTAATAATGATATTTAAATTAGAGAATTATATAAAATACCGAAATAAATATGAAATAAGCCGACGCGGCAATAATCACTACAACCTCCCAAGACTAGGTAATACAGAGTTACGAATACTAGCTGAATACATGGAAAGATCTCAAAGATCGAAATACAATACTGTTCAAATAACAAGCTGACACTACAATGAAATGAAAGGACTCCAAGGGACTGCGACGACCAAGCAGCTCTACCTTGAATCCTCATGATCAACAAGCTAACGTTTCGTGACTTCGATATCTCCATACTTGGATCTGCATAAAAACGTGCAGAAGTGTAGTATGAGTACACCACGGTCTGTACCAGTAAGTATCAAGACTAACCTCGGTGGAATAGTGACGAGGTACACGTCAAGACACTTACTAGTCAAAATTACATGTGTAGTATAGAAGTATAAAGCTAATAATGAAAGCATGAATCAGTAAATGGCAACAAGAATCAAGATATGATATAACGTTTAAGTAATACGAACACCGTGAAAGTACCATTGAAACCAAATAAGGAAAACAAATAATAACCAATTAATCAAGTCGCCCCAACACAAGTTTCGGAATGAAATTATTACGAGATACCTCATCTCAAAATCAAAAGTCACGAGTCTCAACCCACAATCATATACTCACGGCATCTTGTGCCCACATTTCTTATCACAAACTGCACAGACAACTCACGTGCCAATATCTCAATTCACCCGACATGATCACATGCTCACAATTACAATCCGCCTGGCATGGTCACAGGCTCAATATCACAGTCTGCCTGGCGTGGTCACAGGCTCAATATCGACATGAAAGCAAATAATACAAGAATACATGGACATGATCAATGAACGTCAGGTTTCATACTCCTGACAAGTATAAGTGGCATGCTATGGTTTATGCTTGTGCGAGTGTACTAGTACTGCCCAAGTCAACAAGTAATATCAAAGACATCGAGTAGCTCATTGAAAGCAACACAACAAGTCACGTAAGGTGTAATAAGATACACAAGAAGAATCACCCTAACACACGAATATCATCAACATAATTCCCCTTACATTCCCAACCCTTTCTCTCCGATAGCCACCCGTATCACTCCGTCCTGACAATATAATTAGCCATCCATATCACTCCGATAGCCACCCATAACACTGTGCATAATAGCCACCCTTATCCCTTATTCGAACAATATCACAATAGCAACCCGTATCACCCCGCACAATTAACAACAATGAGGTGCCACCCTTATGCTCCTCATAACAACAACAGTGAGATGCCACCCTTATGCTCCGCATAATAACAACCAATCCACACAACAATTCACATGTGCTAACATCACAACAACAAACATATCAACTCGTACAATAGGTGCCCATAGGCCACAAACTTTCCAAAAGAACCAACAATATCAATATATCCACAACGAATATCCCACGGCTCAAACACAATATATATAGAATCTCAATAATAAAAAAATGAACGGAAAAGTAACTCAACAATGAACAACACCCCCTTTAAACACAACTTCAATTCACATAAATTAGTGACTTTTAATAACTTCAACTTCCATTAATTGATTAACGATAAACTCGATAATGAAGGCATTTCCATGAAGTGGCTACTTCAGATTCTAATATATGAAATAGGCTGCATGAGATAGCAACTACGTCTAAATGCATGAGAATAACCCGGCAATAAAAAGATATCATGTAACAACAATTTCAATTAGAAATAACTCAACAATAAAGGAAGTCACATAATGATAAAAGAAGTAACAACTTCAAATAAAGCAGATAAGAGTAAACTTGACAAGTAAAGGATGTGGCTTGTAATAACAACTTCAAATAAAGCACATGGGAGTAAACATGACAAATAAAAGATATAACATGTGCTAAATACCATTAGAAGGGCTTCTTCGGCCGCACCTTTGTGTCATAATCCCTAGATATAACTGTGGTGGTAGACGGAAGACTTTTTCTCTTAGGGTTGTTTGCATCCATCAAAGAATACCATTAGAAGGGCTTCTTCAGCCGCACCTTTGTGTCGTAATCCCTCGACTCTACTTGCACATCAGTGAGGCACTCTGTAATGGTATTGGGATACGGGTAGGAAGAATCATACTGCCGAGCAATCACTGAGATGTTGACCGACATCACGACACCCACATTGATAGGGTACCAGCCATGACAGAGGCAACTAGCACTTCCCGAGGAATCGGAAGATATGTCTCATTCTGACTCGGGTCTAGTCTGCTGCAGACAAAGGTTTGCACCGCTTTGCCTCGACACTCAGAGTGCTTCTCTGGATAGGCACCCATGCTGTGATCCATGGTGGTGGTGGTCCTGGTGGAGCTAGAATATCTGCTAACCAAGGACGAGCTGCATCTCCAAGTGCACACTTCTCTATGTACTCTGTGGGCTCGACATCGTCATATCCCATGTGCTGATCAAAGCGTACTTTGAGGTTTCTCACTTTTGTCACCTTTGTCCTTTTCTTGATATGCGCCACATTGGAGTAGAATTCCCGAACAAGGTACTCCTTAGCATCCACCACGCTCTGGGTAAACCACATCCACCTTTTGCGTTCTCCAAGCTATCTCAAAACTGCTGGGTTATACCTCTCTAGGTCTTTCAACTGAAACTGTCGCTCAAGAGTAAGCGACCTTACTGGTTGCCAAGTGCGGAAGCTGGTGAAGGCAGCCAGACTAACAAAGCAGTCTTCCTAGAAATTTTTCTTCTTCGACCTTTCAAGGCCAGCAGCTGTAGCATCTCCCCCTCTACTATCATCGGGGATGTCATCAATATTACTATCTGGTGCCTCAGGGACAGGTGTAGAGGATGGCCCAGAAGCCTGACTAGCACTTTCCGAACCTTCGGAAGTGCTTTGAGATGTGGATGACTCATCTCTGAGTTGATACCTTCTTGGTGGCTTTGACTGGACAGCCGGTTTCTATTGAACCGAGTTTCCCTCCGGAGCTTCCCTCGAAGGGACATAAGAACTAGACTCGAAGGGCTATGCAATTGTGATTATCTTTTGTAGGGCAAGGGGTAAAGCACTCTTGCCTCGACCCCAGGAAGGTTCACCCCTCAATTTGGAAGTGTCGCCTCTGCCTCTAGATCGACAATTTTATTTACCGCTTTTATTTAAATTTAAGGAATATTGCAAAGTTATTAAAACACGTCTTGAACCACGTCACATAAATGCACCCGTGGTTTTTGACATATTTTAACATCGTTGAGATTTGGATTTGGGTCACATAAATGTGCACCCGAGTTTAGGAAAGTGGATTATTAAAACCCGCGCCTAAAGTAACTACGCGTTTTATTAACTTTGCGGGAGGCCATGAAAATTCGCTAAATGGCACGTCCCGAGTTCTAAGTATTTTAAAGAAATAGTTAAGGAGGGCCACGCAATTTGTGAATTTTGTTTGGCGCGGCGCACCTCAATTTATTTTAGCTTAAAGGTCTTTAAATTAATCTATGAGGGCCATTCATTATGAATTGTCTAATTATGGTTCACCTCAAATTCCCTTTTCAGGGCCCAAGTTAATTAAACACTAGGGTATTTGAACTCCATTTTGAGTGAATTATCCAAACAAATTCCTTTCCAACTTCGAGGCTTTCATAAAAAAACCATCCCATTAGTGGGAGGGCCTGAATTAAACAAGCCCAAATCTCTAAGCCAGGAAGCTGCTCAAACATAATGGGGCTCCCTTTGACTTAAAGGACTCCAATAATACTCAGGCCCAAAGGGCCCAAGTATTTCAGCACACTCCGGCTGCAAACAGGAGATTCAGGATCGAACCCCTGAAGCCAAACAGAACACTGATTTGCTCATGAATCATTCCAACCATTAGTGAGATATTTCTGATTTTAAAGCATAGGCAGTACCCTCATTTTAACATTGAACAAAACTCTTTACATGTAGATGTCATGTCACTTTGATATTTAAAACTATAGTAAGGGAAAATATTAACAACTTTCAGAATCAGCACTTGACACCCAAAACAACCTATCAACAACTAGCCTCTAGAAAGCAGTAATTGGTATTGAAATAATGACCACCCTAGCTACGTGTTATGTTTAACCTGTTTATTTGATATTTACATATTCAAACTGAAACCTATAGAAACATCTAACTATATAATCATGCTTCCCCTTTTAACAGTACAAACAAATAGACTAGATGTCCATCTTTGTGGACACATACAAGTTCAAACAATGCCAAGTATTCAAAATGCCTCCCCTACACATCTGACACCCCACAATGAACAATCAAACTGATCATTATTACAGCAATCTTTACTCAGAACAAACAGAAGAAAGAAACATAAGAAAATTAAACTAAGATATACAGTTCTCGAAAGTGCAGAAAACATAGACCAACCAACTGCATCAGTAAACGTCTCCATTCAAATGATCCATTCTTCATATTTATCCATTTTCATACATTGGAAAGTGAAATGAGTACCTGGAAATGGGAGAAAACAGAGATGAGGAATCAACAATAAGAACAGCAGGAATCAGCAACAAAACAGCTAGCAAAACAGACTTCAAACCCAGAAATGATGTGTAACCGCCCAGAATAACCAGTTCAAACGATTGTCAACCCAACAAAACATTAAATCATATTTAACATACTCAATCTCAATCCATTTCAAACCCCCAAAGCAAAGCAGAAACTGATTCAGAGAATGAAACTTTAAGATCCTAAAGGACACTTCAAAGGAACAGTGCTTCACTCAAGTTTTCTGCCACTTTTTTTTTTGTATTTTTGATTTTTCTATTCACTTCTCTCTAAAACAGTAAATTTTGTGCAACCTGTGTATTCCCTCGATTTTCAGCTCTTAATTCTCTACCTTCTAAGGCAAGAAAGACTGCCTTTATAGGCAATTAATTAGGGCAGACCTCAGGTTTCCGTTTTGCATTTCTAGTCCTTCCCTTAATTCTACTTTTTGCCAATTGAACCCCCATTTTCTGACTTACTACCCAAGTTCAAACACCCAAAATCTGAAATTGCCTTAAAAACCCCTACTAGAAACTTCTGCAATCAGTTACAAAAGATTCCCCCATGTCCTATTCCTAAACTACCCCCCAAAGTGCCCTGTTTAAACCAAATAAACCCAAACGGGTATAGGACAAAAATCACTATGGGCCGAATCCATTCAAAACAAACCAAACCATGATTGAAATCTAAAAGGACGACCCTAAACCCAAATCGAAACCCAATTCACTGAATAGGGCAAACCAGAATCAAATAAAGAATGCAATTAAACGGACCGAAATTAACAAATAACGGCTATCTTAACTAAACAGACTATACGACCCTAAAAGTTAAAACTAACATGCATGTCAAACAATCTTTAAGAAGCTAGAAGTGAGGAAGAATCAAAGAAAAGAAAAGAAATAGAAGTCGGACAGAAAAAATGAAAGCAATTAATGAGGAAAAAATAACGAAGAAACAGGAAAATACCCGACATATTTTGGCCAACAAGAAACGGAGCTCGAGTCTTCAAAAGAAACTTCAGATTTCTGGTCCAATTCGATATTAATCATGTGATCTTATCAAGAACACACGAATAAAGTCGAAATGGACCCAAATCTTCAACGGGATTTCGATTTGGACGAATTTAGGATTTTAGGGTTCTGCCTTTGATAAAAAATTCGAGCAATTCCAGGGGATTCGAAGAGAATGGAGCGGAGATTCGGAATGGGGGTGGCTTGGGGCTTATGGGGTGTTAATTTGGGAGGAATCAGAGGTGGCGCCGCCGGTAAACAATGGCGGAGAACTAGGGCGGCTTTTAGGGTTCTCTGAGAGTGATTTGGGGAGAGAGATGATGAGAGAGGGGGGGGGGTGAGGTGTTTCAGACACTTAAATAGAGACAAACTTACTAGTTCCAGGCCGTCAGATTAGAGGACATCAACGACTGAGATTAGAGTCCACTTAAACGGGGTCGTTTCTATGATGGGGGGGTCTGGACCGGGTTGGGGCATTTGGGCCTGGAGATCCGGTCTCAAGAGGGAAAAGGTTTGGGCTGGGGTAAATCAAGAAGAATTCGAACTGGGCCAGAAAAACAAAAGGATTTAGCCCAAAAATCTGCACTCTCATTTCTTTTGTTTTCATTTTTTTCATTCATTTTTTTAAATTAAAACTAAAAATAACACCTAAATTAATTCCTTGTCAAATTATTTTCAAATTAGATTAATTACTACAACTAATACTTACTGCAACTAATTAAAACCAAATTAAACGGAAACTACCAAAATTCAATGATTAAAATTAAAAGTGCAAAAATAACCATTTTTTGTGATTTTTCCAATTCTTATAAAATAACTAATTTACTACTCAATTCAAATAATGCAAAGTTAAATCCTAAAATGTAAATGCAACATTTTTTTTGTATTTTCTCACTAATTAGAATGCACAAGCAAAAATACAAACAATTAACAGAAAATGCCACGAAAATCCACAAAATTGCAATCACTGAAAGAAATTGTTCTGTTTTGAAATTATGGGAGTAATTCATATAGGGCAAAAATCACGTGCTCACAGCTGCCCCTCTTTGCTCGGAAACACGAAGAGTTTTCGTGCAAAGATAAGTGAGCCGATACGAGCGATTTTTGCCCGTTTGAATACTCCGTGTGAAGTATTTTTGAAAGGTTTGACCGCACCTTGCTTCTGAGGTTGCCTACATATCCTTGGCTAAAAGGGAATCGGGTCAGTGTAGTTCAGGAAGGTCTGGTAGCTGGGACTACCATGAAGCTGTGGTTTCACTGTTGCTGCTGCTGTTGCTGCTGCTTACTGAACCCCCTTGTTACACCGTGTCACAAAAAAAAGAAGCTAGAATGAGCTATGATCTATGAATTACAAAAGTCCTATCTATGTCTTCAAACTTGATCTTGTAGTTCTTGTTGCCTTGTTGACTTGTATTCTCCCGGCGATACCTTTTGTTGCTGCCTTGAATTATGATCTGCGATGTTTTGCCCTTTCTCCAGGTGGCTGCCTGACTGCTGACTACACTTTGAGATGTTTTCCTTTCTCCGGGTGGTGCTTGACCACTGAACTTGAATGTATTCCCTGCTCTCCAGGCGGGCTCCTGACTGCTGACTTGAAATGTATTCCTCTGTTCTCCAGGCGGGCTCCTGACTGCTGACTTGAAACGTATGCCTCAGTTCTTCAGATGGGCTCCTGACTGCTGACTTGAAATGTATGCCTCTGTTCTTCAGGCGGGCTCCTGACTTCAACAAAAATAGACAAAACAAAGAAAATTTTCTGCCCAGTTTGGTGGCTGGGCATCATACTACCAGATAAGAATTTGAAAGCTAAAACTTGAGTTGTACTCCATCCGTTCTTCAGGCGGGGTCCTGATTGCTAAAACTTGAATGTATTCCTCTGTTCTCCAGGCGGGCTCCTGACTGCTGACTTGAAATGTATGCCTCTGTTCTTCAGGCGGGCTCCTGACTGCTGACTTGAAATGTATGCCTCTGTTCTTCAGGCGGGCTCCTGACTGCTGACTTGAAATGTATGCCTCTGTTCTTCAGGCGGGCTACTGACTTCAACAAAAATAGACAAAACCAAGAAAATTTCCTGCCCCAGTTTGGTAGCTGGGCACATGGGTGAGTGTTAAACTGAATTATTCTACCAACTATTACATGAATTTGAAAGCTAAATCCTATTATCCAGGGAGGTCCTGACAACTCTAAGCTACATCTTCTAAAGGTATTACTCCTGCTACATTGGTTATCTAAAAACAAATCTTAAGCCAATTCCCATTATCCAGGAGGGTCCTGAAAATCAACTATTATCCTGAAAGTGACAATTTTACTGATGTTACCCTGCAACAGAACTTATGCCAAACCTTATTGTCTAATGGAAATCTTAAAGCTAGGTCCCATTATTCAAGAGGGTCCTGAAAACTCCTAATTGAACTCTACCTTAACATTCCAATTTTTAGGCCAACTTATATTCCTTCGGGATACATCTACGCTACTTTACGCCGCTCATGATTGTCTTGAATTTTAAGCTAAATCCCATTTTCCAGGAGGGTCCTGAAAACTCCTAATTAAATCCTATCTTAAACATGCAAACCTTGCAACTAACATACATTTCTTTATGCTAAACTATGCTATTCATGATTTTTTGAAATTTAAACTAGGACATAATTTCCAGGAGGGTCCTGAAAGTTTACGATCAAACCTGTTTGGTGCTTGCTCTTCCCCTACGGAGAGTTCCCCCGAAACAAACGATATTTCCTGGCCCTGTTTCAATCAAAGGAAAATCTTGTCAGTTTAAAATGGTGGTTAGTTGATGGCATTCTTGCTGAAGGTCTTTCCGCTGCCGTACTTTGTTTTGACCTGCTTCCCCTAAACTAGCCCCGAACTGCTTGACTTTCTGAATGACCTCAAACCTCATGACCCTTGATAACCCGAGTGTTCCATATCGAAACCGTTGTTTTACCTCTCTGACCCCTTTTCTCTGGACCTTTGCATCTCCCATGAAATTACCAAGTCATTCCATCGATGAAACCTCTGGTGACTCCTTATATCCCACTTTACATCATGCTATCTTTGGTATGTTCTGGCCACACTTTGCTTTGCAATTTCAGAAATTGGTAGTGAGCTTTGAAATCCTTTCTTATTTGCTTTGAACAAGACTGACATTGAAACATCTTAGAGAAACAAACCCCAAAAAAAGTGAAACGCAATGACCTTGAGAGTTAAGGATAAAGAGAATCCGAAAGCGGACGACTTACAAAAAGGAAAGAAAAGGAAAAGAGACTTATCTGAGTGGGACAGCTGGTACCATTGATCATGACATTCATTTCGGACTAATCAGCCCAATCCGTCCAACCAACCAACTTTCAATTGCCGTGCTTTGTTGCCCAAGAATTCCATAACCTGATTTCTTCAACCAAACCCTAGACTTGTTCATCTTGCGGTGTCCTGAACGGTTTTCACCCACAGACCTCTCTCATTTGTTCACTTGAAAGCTCACTTTCGCCTTAAGGTGCCCGCGAGGGTTTTCACCAATAAGACTCTCTCATTTGTGATTTCTCTCAACTCACTTTTGCCTTACAGTGCCCGTGAGGGTTTTCACCAATAAGACTCTCTCATTTTTCATTTCTCTCAGCTCGCATCGCCTTACGGTGCCCGTGAGGGTTTTCACCAATAAGACTCTCTCATTTTCGTCATTTTTCTGCTTGGACCAGAGTGTTGTCCCTGACATGAATCACCTCTTCTTGCTTGACTGGGCATTTCTTGAAGATTGATCAGAAGGTCTTTCATTGGACCGTAATGCAGGCTTTTGGACAGGGTTAGAAAGAAAGGGTATCAAAGGCTCAAAACAATTCAAATGGGTTCAAAATTACAACTTTCGGAATCAAATCTCTTGCACAACCGCAACTTCTGCCCCAGTTTCTCACTTGGGGACTTTTGAATTTTTATTGGGATGGGACCGAACCGTGAGGCTGCCTACGTATCCTTAACAGGAATCAGGCCGAACGTAGTTCATGTCATAAAAATTACTTTGTTGTTGTAACTTTTTCTTTTCTTCCATTTTCTCTCTTTTTCTTTTCTTTTCTTTTCTTTTCTTTTCTTTTTCTCTTTCTTTTTCTTTTTCTTTTTCTTTTCTCTTTTCATTCTTTTCTTTCTCTTTTTCTCTTTTCTTTTTCTTTTCTCTTTTCTTTCTCTTTTTCTCTTTTTCCTTTTCTTATCTTTTGCGCTTGTGTTTCTGAACTTTTGCTACTGATTCCAAAAGAGGTGTATGAAAGAAAATGAGTAAGGCTCAAAGGGGGTAACAAGGATAAATTGTTTGGATAGCAGAACAAAATGCCTTCGTCATTCCAATCTTCAAAACATGCCAAGTACAAACAAATACAATTAAAACAAAGAAGATCATACATAATATCTCTTGACCGCATCGGAATTGATGGCCATTTCAACACACTTGCCTTCTGTGTCTGTCAAATACAAAGCACCATTGGACAACACTCTCGTCACGACGAACGAACCCTGCCAATTTGGGGCGAACTTGCGTTTGGCCTCAGCCTGATGCGGAAGAATACGTCTCAACACTTGCTGACCCACTTCGAACTTTCGTGGACGCACCTTCCTATTATATGCTCTTGCCATTATCTGTTGATACAACTGACCATGACACACTGCTGCCAATCTTTTCTCATCGATCAAACTCAACTGCTCCAAGCGGGTTTTGACCCATTCATCATCATCAATTTCAGCTTCTGCGACAATCCGAAGGGATGTGATTTCCACTTCTACGGGTATCACTGCCTCAGTGCCATACACCAACAAATAAGGGGTCGGCGCTACTGAAGTACGAACAGTAGTGCGATAACCCAGCAATGCAAAAGGCAACTTTTCATGCCACTATCTAGAACCCTCCACCATTTTCCGCAGTATTTTCTTTATATTCTTGTTGGCAGCCTCAACTGCTCCGTTTGCCTTGGGGGTAAGGGGTGGAATTGTGATGTGTAATCTTCAATTGCTGACATACCTCTTTCATCAGATGGCTATTAAGATTAGCCCCATTGTCTGTAATGATCTCCTTTGGTATCCCAAACCGACAGATGATGTTTGAGTGCACAAAATCAACCACCACTTTCTTGGTCACAGACTTGAACGTTTTAGCCTCAACCCACTTGGTGAAATAGTCAATAGCCACCAAAATTAACCTGTGCCCATTTGATGCTGCTGGCTCAATTGGCCCAATGACATCCATGCCCCACGCAACAAAAGGCCATGGTACAGACATTGTGTGTAACTCCGATGGTGGAGAATGAATCAAATCTCCATGCACCTGACACTGATGACACCTTCGCACAATACTGATACAATCTCGCTCCATGGTAAGCCAATAGTAACCTGCTCGGAGAATCTTCTTTGCCAATACGTACCCACAAATATGTGGCCCACAAACTCCTGAATGTACTTCGGTCATAATAGCTGTGGCCTGTCTAGCATCTATGCATCTCAACAACCCAAGATCTGGAGTTCTTTTGTACAATACCCCTCCACTGAAGAAGAATCCACTTGCCAAACGTCGAATTGCTCTCTTTTGATCCCCTGTGGCCTGTACTGGATACACTCCCATTCTGAGGTATTCTTTGATATCATGGAACCACGGCTCACCATCAAGTTCTTCTTCCACCACATTACAGTAAGCATGCTGATCTCGGACCTGAATCTGCAAAGGGCCCACATAAGCCTTATCTGGATGATGCAACATTGATGCCAAAGTAGCCAAGGCATCAGCAACTTCATTATGAATCCTTGGGATATGCCTGAACTCTATTGAGTGAAACCGTTGACAAAGATCATGCAAACATTGTCGGTACGGTATAAGCTTCAAATCTCGTGTTTCCCATTCTCCTTGAATTTGGTGTACCAGAAGGTCTGAGTCACCCATGACCGAGACTTCCCGGACACCCATATCCACAGCTAACCTCAAACCCAAGATGCATGCCTCATACTCGGCCATGTTATTAGTACAATAGAAACGAAGCTGAGCCGTAACAGGGTAGTGCTGCCCTGTTTCAGAAATAAGTACCGCTCCTATCCCAACACCTTTCATATTGGCAGCCCCATCAAAGAAAAGTTTCCATCCTGGCTTCTCAACTTGTTCCAATTCATCAACGTGCATTACCTCTTCGTCAGGGAAGTATGTCTTCAAGGGTTCATATTCTTCATCTACTGGATTCTCAGCCAAGTGGTCAGCCAGTGCCTAAGCTTTCATTGCAGTCCGGGTCACATAGACAATGTCGAATTCCGTGAGCAAGATTTGCCACTTTACAAGCCTCCCTATGGGCATAGGTTTCTGAAAGATGTACTTCAACAGGTCCAAACGAGAGATAAGGTAAGTGGTGTAAGATGACAAGTAATGTTTCAACTTCTGTGCCACCCAAGTTAGGGCGCAACACGTCCTCTCAAGTTGAGTATACTTAACCTCGTAAGCCATGAACTTCTTGCTGAGGTAGTATATAGCCTGCTCTTTCTTGCCGGTGATGTCATGCTGACCTAACACACATCCAAACGAATTGTCCAAAACCGTCAAATACAGAATCAAAGGCCTCCCTGGCTCTGGCGGGACTAACACCGGTGGGTTTGACAAATACCCCTTTATCTTATCAAAAGCCTCTTGACATTCGTCTGTCCACTTGACCGCAGCATCCTTCTTTAACAGCTTGAAGATAGGCTCGCATGTTGTCGTAAGCTGAGCGATGAACCTACTGATATAATTCAATCTCCCTAACAGACTCATCACCCCAGTCTTGTTCTTCGGAGGTGGCAATTCTTGGATGGCTTTGATATTTGATGGGTCCAATTCAATACCTCGACGGCTGACTATAAATCCCAACAATTTCCCAGACGGAACACCGAAAGCACATTTCGCAGGATTGAGCTTGAGATTGTACCTGCGAAGCCTTTGGAAGAACTTTCTCAAATCCCGGACGTGATCAGACTGCTTCCTGGTCTTTACAATTACATCATCCATATATACCTCGATCTCCCTGTGTATCATGTCGTGGAATATGGTTGTCATCGCTCTCATGTAGGTTGCCCCAGCATTTTTCAAACCAAATGGCATGACCCTGTAGCAGTATGTTCCCCATGGTGTGATGAATGTCGTCTTTTCTGCATCTTCCTCATCCATTAAGATCTGGTGATAGCCCGCATAACAGTCCACAAAAGAACCAATCTCATGTTTGGCACAATTATCAATCAATATGTGGATGTTTGGTAAGGGGAAGTTATCCTTCGGACTCGCCTTGTTGAGATCACGGTAATCAACGCACACCCTGGTCTTTCCATCCTTCTTTGGTACAGGCACGACATTGGCTAACCAGGTAGGATACCGCGTGACCCGAATGACTTTTGCATCAAACTGCTTGGTGACCTCTTCTTTGATTTTCACACTCATATCAGTTTTAAATTTCCTCAGCTTCTGCTTGACAGGGGGAAATGCCGGGTCAGTGGGCAATTTGTGGACCACCAAGTCAGTGCTTAGACCCGGCATGTCATCATATGACCATGCAAAAACATCTTTGTACTCAAACAGTGCTTGAATTATCTCCTCTCTGAGCTGTGGTTCAAGATGGACACTTATTTTAGTTTCCCGGACATTATCTTGATCCCCTAAGTTGATTGCTTCTGTATCATTCAGGTTAGGTTTGGGTTTTTCTTCAAAATGGCTTAATTCTTTACTGATTTCCTCAAAGGCTTCCTCATCATCATATTCCACTTCATCATCACACTCAATTTCTTGTATTATTATTTCAGAATTAGATTGGCATTTAAGATTGGGCCGGAGATTCCTCATGCATGTCATGTTATTGAAACCAGCATAAAAATGACTGAAGAAAGAAAAGAAAAACAAAAATAGAAACTATCAGGAATAAGAAAAAGAAGGGAAATTGCATTTCATTGAAATTTAAAGATAACAAGGTTTAACTCATCCAAACGGACGGAACATAGAATCTGAATTACAACCCTGGAAATAATCCAGATTAAACTGAAAGAAAAATCAAAGCCGACTACCAAGACTCCCTCCGAGTAGGAAGAGGAGTAGCTTCCCAATTGTTGATCTTTGCACTGGGCCCCACAAATTGCACATCCGCCTTGCTCGATCCCTCTCCAGCTTCCACCATATTCACCTCGTCGAACAACTTTTCAAACCTTTCAAGCAACTCCTTATCAGGACCAATCACAGAACCGGGCATTGTTGTTGCTGGACGCTTCTTAGTACCAGGCCTGACAAAGGAACGGGAGAGACGGGGGACAGGCTTTGGAAGAACCCATGCTTTCTTTTTCAACTTCCTGGCTCGCCTTATGTCTGCAGCTGTAGGCTTGAACCCCAAACCAAAAGTATCCAAGTTTTTGGGAAGAGACACCGGCTGTACGATACCTTGCAGAGACGCACCCAAACCCTTGCCAGGTACGAAGCCATTCTTCAACATCTCAGAAGCCACCATGACTGATGCGGCTGCTACTTTCGGAACTGGAACATACTCCCCTTCTGGAATCTTTTCAACTGAGACTGCGTCAAAAACCTGATAGACCCACGGCCCCTTGTCGTCTTCAACTTCGATGAAGGGTATAATGGCATCATTCTGGGCACACAAACCATCCTCGCCGTGCACTACAATTTCCTGTCTGTCCCATTCAAATTTAACCATCTGGTGCAGGGTAGATGGCACTGCCTTGGCGGCATGAATCCAGGGTCGGCCTAGCAAAAGATTATAAGAAACCGCCACATCGAGCACCTGGAATTCCATAGTAAATTCAACTGGCCCTATTGTCAGCTCCAGCACTATGTCTCCGACTGAATCTTTCCCTCCACCGTCGAACCCCCGAACGCAAATACTGTTCTTATGAATTCTCTCAGTGTCCACTTTCAATTTGTCTAGGGTGGAGAGAGTGCAAATGTTGGCGCTGGATCCGTTATCAATTAGTACCCGGGTAACCACGGAATCTTCACACTTTACCGTAAGGTAAAGGGCTCTGTTATGCTCGGTACCCTCTATAGGCAATTCATCATCAGAAAAAGTGACTCTATTCACCTCAAAAATCTTATTTGCTATCTTCTCCAGATGGTTTACAGAGATCTTGTCCGGAATGTGGGCCTCATTCAAGATTTTCATCAACGCCAGGTGATGCTCATCCGAATGGATTAACAATGAAAGCAATGAAATTTGGGCCGGGGTTTTCCTCAACTGCTCTACAATAGAATAGTCCTGCATTTTCATCTTCCTCAAGAACTCCTCTACTTCTTCTTCGGTTACAGCTTTCTTCACTAACACTGGGTTATCTTTGGCGGTTTTGGCTTTTCTTAGCTCTTCGGGGGGAAAAAGCATCTCCCCGAGCGGGTCAGACTATGGGTCTCACAGACATCTTCTTTAACCTCTTTTCCTTTGTAAAGCACTGTCATTCGGCCATAATTCCAAGGGACGGCCTTGCTGTTGACTACTGGTAGCTGAATCACTGGCTTGATAATAACAGGCTCTATACGAGCACCTTCCACAACCACAACGGGCTTGTTGGCTGCCCCTGGCACTACCACCTTTGCCTTTTCTTGTTTCATTGTAACCTTGCTCGAAGACTCCTTCTGAACCACCACAACTGGTTTACTATCTGTCTCTTTCAACTTGATCAACGACTTCCCACTAGTTGACTTTTCACTTGGCTTGACTTCACTGGACCCGATCATCATTACAGTCTGCGAGGGCTTTTTAGGCTCCCCTCCTTTTTGCACTATCTCAATCATATTGGTCTCATGATGGGCCGGGAGCGGATTCTGGTTAATGTTAGGTGTTTCCGGGGCTTGAACCTCGATTTGATGGGTATCAATGAGCTCTTGAATAGCTGTTTTCAATTTCCAGCATTTCTCTGGGTCATGCCCGGGGCCCTTGAACAATATTCACAACTTACCGAATGGTCAAGATTTCTCGGAAGGGGGTTCGGCAACTTAGGCTCAATCGGATTCAATATACCCAACTGTCTCAGCCTATGGAATAGGCTGGTATATGATTCTCCCAATGGAGTGAAAGTCTTCGGCTTCTGCACCCTCTCACTCTTGAAGTTTTGGTTTGGTCGGAAACCTGCCGCAGGGGGATTTCTGTGGGCTCTTGGTGGTGAATAGGTATTTTGGGGAGGTGGGTAAGTATTCCGTGGGGTTGGCGGACTCCATTGTGCATGGGTAGGAGGTTGAGCGTATGTCTGAGCATGATGGACAGAGAAGTGGGGATCTGGAGGTGGGTAGTAGTGTTGTGGTGGGCTATATGGAGTGTGGGGGTAAGTTTGGGGGTGGGGTCGAGGCTGGTTATAGTAAGGTGATGGGCCCCTGGACCAAGCTCTTGACTCAACTACTGCAACATCCTCTTTCTTCTTCTTCCCCAGTACACCCCCAGTGCCGTTTTGAATAGCTTGGGAGGTTGCCTTAATTGCTGAATAACTCATTATTTTGTTAGACTTGAGTCCTTCCTCTACCATGCTTCCCATTTTCACCACTTCGTTGAAGGATTTCCCTACTACTGACACCAAGTGACCGAAATAAGTGGGCTCTAAGGCCTGCAAGAAGTAATCAACCATTTTGCTTTCTTTCATCGGAGGGTCAACCCTCGCTGCTTGCTCTCTCTAACGGAAGCCGTATTCTCTAAAACTTTCCCCGAGCTTCTTCTCGATCTTCGTCAACGACAGACGGTCTGGGACAATTTCAAGATTGTACTGAAAATGGCATGTGAAGGCTTGGGCCAGATCGTCCCATGTGTACCATCGACCATGATCTTGCCGGGTGTACCATTCCAAAGCTGAGCCACTTAAACTTTGACTGAAGTACGCCATCAGTAGTTCATCTCTCCCGCCTGCTCCTCTCATCTTGCTACAAAAACCTCTCAGGTGTGCCACTGGATCACCATGCCCGTCATATAAATCAAACTTGGGCAACTTGAACCCTGCTGGTAACTGGACATCTGGGAATAGACACAGGTCCTTCTATGCCATGCTTACTTGTCCACCGAGCCCCTGCACATTCCTGAAGGATTGCTCTAAGTTCTTGACTTTCCTAATCATCTCCTCCTGCTCAGGATTCTTGGGAGGCTTCTCAGTTTCTGCCGAGAGATCAAGATGAGGAGTGTAAGAACATGGTTCTGGCACTTTAAAGGTAGGTTCTAGGGGATAATAGTGGTTATCGTGAGTCTGGAACAGAGGCTCACTGGAAGATCGGTGTAATGCAGCAGGTGGGGGTGCCACAAAAACAGGAGTGATTGGTGGAGGAGGGTATGTGACTTGTTTAGGTGGTGGAGGTGGTGGTGTTTGGGAGGTAGTGCCATAGCATTGTTGGTAGGTGGGAAAGGCCGGGGATGAATTTACAGTAGGAGGGTCCTGAGGTTGAGCCAATGGTGGGATATAAGCAGGGTTGGCGGGATAAGCCGGCGGTGGATGCCCCTTTGCTCAGGCCTGGTACATTTTAGCCATTTGCTGCTTCAGCTTATACATCTCTTCTTTTATCGCATTAACATCCAGTTCTTCCACCTCTTTGGACGGGTCGACAATACTCGCCTCTAATTCTTGGTTGGCCATGTTCAGCTTGTCCTTGGACCGGGTGTTGTAGGAATGAGGTGCCAGAATGCCAATCAACTAACCACCTACCTAAACTCAATACATCAACAACAATTTTGTTAGCGGTTAGGGCTTTAACAGATTGGTAACCGCATATTTGGGGAATGAATGCACCTAAGCAGTTAACCGTTTCTATTATGCCTTTGATTGGCTGCATGCGTCATCCCGGCTTTCCTCATTTCCATTTGCCACATTTCTCTTTTTCTTGCCTTTGCTTTCTCTCTGTTTTTGTTCTCTTATCCCACCCTCTTGTTTTGCCATTGTTTTCTTCTCTCAGTTCCTTATTTTCTCTCTTTTCTTTCATTTTCTCTCTTGTTTTCCTCTCTTTGTTTTTTCCCCTCTTGTTCTTCCTCTCTCTTGTTTTCTCTTTTTCCTTTATTATATTTGGTTACGGTCGAATCCTATGGAGATTGCCTACGTATCATGACCCCGCATGAATCAGACCAAGCGTAGTTCTTGGAGATATAAATGAAAAATAAATAACAAAATATTTTGGGATTTTCAATTTTTCATAAAAAGCAAATACTTTGATTACAATGACTCGAAAAACTCAAGACTCAAGAGCAACTAACAGACTCTGAAAATACAGACTCGAAGAGCTAACAGACTCGAACTTAACTGACAGACTTCAAAAGCAAAGAAGTACAGACTCAACAATCATGAATACATTAACGCCTCAAGAACTCCTGGTGCCCGCGGAGCATCATTCGGCCTCGTCGCGGGCCTATATGCGAGATCCCCTTGGAGCCTCTCTAAATCACTCATGACTTGGCGGACAAATGTCATCACCGCCGCAAAGAAAGTGGTACGGGTGATATCCTCACTTGCCTGGCATTTCACAACAATATATTCGGCAATGGCCCAGATCCTTTCTCTAATCCTGCCCTTTTCCTGAAGTAGAAGCCCGACTTGCTGATTTCGGGCTTCTAATACCTGAGCGTCGTGGAAATGTTGATTTTGCAGTTGTTTCACTTCCTCCTCCATCTGAGCCATAAGATCATAACATTGTTCCCTTTCAGCTTTAAAATCCTTAGCTTGTTTGACCATTTTGTCCTTGACAGTGATGACCCTTTTCTTCAACCCTGCAACCTCATCGTCGTATTGCTTTTTCAACTGCCTCACCAGGTTTGCTCTTTCTTCCGCATTCTTGGCCAGTTGTGCTCGAGCCCTTGCCAAGTCACTCTCCGCTTTGTTCAAATCAAAACCATAATCATCCACTTTCTGCCTAAGGTTCTTTATGAGCTTCTCATCCTTTACACTCCTGGCGGGATTTTCGGTTGCTATCTTCATTTCTTGAATTTGGGCTCGTAAGGATTCATTTTCTTTGGCTAATTTCCTCTTTTGTCCTTCATCGGCCGCGACTTGCAAACTGTTTTCAAACTGAAGGTCCCGGACCTGCTTTTCCAAATCCCCTATTTTGGCCCTGTATTCTTTTTCCTTGGTCAACCAAGCCCACTGTTCTTGCGATGCCTCAACGAATTCTTGGATGTGAGGCTTTTTGGTTGGTCTTTCTGGCTCAGCTCTCGCAGTGTTCTTCTTTATATACCAGGCAAGATAGGCGGGTAAGACCTCGCCTCTAGATAAGTCACGTACCCAAGTGTTCGCTGTCAAATACTGGCACTCGTTCCAAATAGAACGAACTATTTCCTCATGAAATTGGCCGTTGAAGCTAACCTCGACTGCATGAACACTAAGATCTTCATCTGGATGCACTACTTGACACCTTCCAAATTGTCTCATCACACGGTATGGAGCGTACGACTGGATGCCTCGAAGACCCATTAAGAGGAAGTAAGGACCAGTAGCGGGCATATACACAATTTCTTCAATAGGAAGCCAACTTAATGTCCACTCTATCTGCCCTGCAGTGATGGAGCGAAGGCGGGATACCCAATCTCCAAACCCTTCTGGCAACTTGAACCCTGAAACCCTTGTGTCAAACTCTTCAATGCAACTTTTCTCAGCGGACCCATAACTCATGTATTGAGGGCAGTGACACAGGTGCTCGATCATCCACACTTGTAATAGCAAATTGCATCCCTCGAAGAAATCTGCCCCAGCTCTACAAGGTGTGAGAGCTCGGTATATCTCGGATACTATCATATGGGCAAGGGTGCTTTTGATATTGGTAATCAAAACTTTAATGACTCCAGCCACCTGCAAGTCAATATTTCCGTATTTTCGGGGAAACACCACAAGGCCTAAGAAAGCTACCATGAAAGCGAAACGCCTATGCTCATCCCATTTTGCTCGGTTCCCTTTGCTACAAACCCCGCTTTCCGGATTGTTGAATCCCCCTACATGCCCGTACCTTTGGTATATAAAAGGTATAGTGGAAAAACCATCCTCCAACTCGGTATATGGGACTTCCTTGCTTAGTTTTAGAAAATCCATGAATTTTGTAAGAGTTAACAGCCCTTGGAGCGATCAAATACTTATGCCTTAAACCTTCAGTAATTCCCATATAGCCTGCTATTTCCTCCAAGGTGGGTGTGAGTTCAAAATCCGAGAAATGCAAGACGTTATGAGCTGGGTCCCAAAATGTAACCAATGCCTTGATGATGTCTGCCCTAGGCCTTATCTGCAGCAAACCGGTGAGACCTCCCAAATGTAGCTTGACCTTATCCTGCTCCGATTTACCTAAATCCTCCCACCACATATGCAACTCCAAAGGGATCTTGTTCATGATTGCTACTGATAAACCTTGACCCGTGCTCATTCTGCACAATTTATTCAAGTGATTTTAATTAAAGGAAAAACTATGACTCATTTTGACTCAAGAAGAACAACGCCAATTTTCAAAAGTTCATTTCAAACTAAAACACAGTTTTTGCAAATACGGCCTTTCAGCACTTCGGGGAGGAAGATTTTAAGGCTGTGCCTGCTAACTGGCCAAACTCTTAAAAAATGACCAAAGGTAGCTGTTCTTGCAAAAACAGCCTTCCGGCGCCCTTTTAGGGACATTCGGCTATTTACGACAAGAATGGCGTCACCTACAAAAAAAAATTAAAATTTTGTTCTGTTTTGGGCTATTTTTGCAAAAATGGAAGTTGGACCCGATGGGGCTGCCTACGTATCCCACGCCCTATGGGAATCAAACTGGCGTAGTTCTGGCAAATAAAACAAAACCAACTATTTTAAAAACAAAACCTTTCTTTCTTTTTCTTTTTTTTTCGTTTTTTTCAAAAAAAAAATCCGGCAGAGTTTCAGTACCATTTTGGATATTGGGTTTACTTACAAACAGGTGATTACCTCTCTCAACCCTCACACTGCTATTTTCTTTCCCAAACTCTCCCCTTTTATTTAAATGCCGGTCAGCGTGCAAATCCAAAACAGATAAATGCACAAGTAGGATGCATCAGGATGGTCTATTATTCTGGGTACATCTGTCCTAGACGGACCCAACCCTTGTGTTGAGTCCCCTAAGTCAAAATGCACATGATGCAGATAAGCGTTCCTACTAGGGATCCGGCATGAGCCTGAGTTATTCTAGGTTTAAAACCTGGGTTTATTTGTTCGACCTGGTCTACCCGAGCAGACAACTCGAGCCGAGGGGGGACTGCGTACCGGTAACCAAAAGATCCTCCGGCTTTGCAACTTGTCCGAGCCTCGTCCTATTTGGAATATGACACTAACAGAAAGAAGTCACGACTAGCGTGCACTCCTTGGGAGGGAGAAGAGAAGGGTTTCGTAGCAGCTTATATATACAGTTCAGATAATATCAAAGCGGTAAAATGAAACATTTTGCACATTAGTCCCAAACATGTAATAAAATCAGATAATAAACAAAGCCAAATACAACAATTATTCCAAGCTCGAATTCTCGAACCCTGAACCGAAGTTCTGGGTTCTAGTCCCCAGCAGAGTCGCCAGAGCTGTCACACCTCCTTTTTCTACTACACCCCTGGAAGGGATATAATAAAGGGAGTTTTTCCAATTAAAGGACAATCGAAACGGGATTTATTATTAAAAGAATTCAGAGTCGCCACTTGGGAGATTTATGGTGTCCCAAGTCACCGGTTCAAATCCCGAATCGAGGAAAAGAATGACTCTGTTTAACAGTCCGCGAACCAGAAATCCGAGTAAGGAATTCTGTTAACCCGGGAGAAGGTGTTAGGCATTCCCGAGTTCCGTAGTTCTAGCATGGTCGCTCAACTATTATATTCGGCTTAATTATCTGATTTTGAAAACATTTTGAACCTATGTGCAATTTTAGTTTATTTACCGCTTTTAATTAATCTTAAGGAATATTGCAACGTTATTAAAACACGTCTTGAACCACGTCACATAAATGCACCCGTGGTTTTTGACATATTTTAACATCGTTGAGATTTGGATTTGGGTCACATAAATGTGAACTCAAGTTTAGGAAAGTGGATTATTAAAATACGCGCCTAAAGCAACTACGCTTTTTATTAACTTTGCGGGAGGCCATGAAAATTCGCTAAATGGCACGTCCCGAGTTCTAAGTGTTTTAAAGAAATAGTTAAGGAGGGCCACGCAATTTGTGAATTTTATTTGGCGCGGCGCACCTCAATTTATTTTAGCTTAAAGGTCTTTAAATTAATCTATGAGGGCCATTCATTATGAATTGTCTAATTATGGTTCACCTCAAATTCCCTTTTCAGGGCCCAAGTTAATTAAACACTAGGGTATTTGAACTCCATTTTGAGTGAATGATCCAAACAAATTCCTTTCCAACTTCGAGGCTTTCATAAAAACACCATCCCATTAGTGGGAGGGCCTGAATTAAACAAGCCCAAATCTCTAAGCCAGGAGGCTGGTCAAACATAATGGGGCTCCCTTTGACTTAAAGGACTCCGATAATACTCAGGCCCAAAGGGCCAAGTATTTCCGCACACTCCGGCTGCAAAAAGGAGATTCAGGATCGAACCCCTGAAGCCAAACAGAACACTGATTTGCTCATGAATCATTCCAACCATTAGTGAGATATTTCTGATTTTAAAGCATAGGCAGTACCCTCATTTTAACATTGAACAAAACTCTTTACATGTAGATGTCATGTCACTTTGATATTTAAAACTATAGTAAGGGAAAATATTAACAACTTTCAGAATCAGCACTTGACACCCAAAACAACCTATCAACAACTAGCCTCTTGAAAGCAGTAATTGGTATTGAAATAATGACCACCCCAGCTACGTGTTATGCTTAACCTGTTCATTTGATATTTACATATTCAAACAGAAACCTATAGAAACATCTAACTATATAATCATGCTTCCCCTTTTAACAATACAAACAATAGACTAGATGTCCATCATTGTGGACACATACAAGTTCAAACAATGCCAAGTATTCAAAATGCCTCCCCTACACATTTGACACCCCACAATGAACAATCAAACTGATCAATATTACAACAATCTTTACTCAGAACAAACAGAAGAATGAAACATAAGGAAATTAAACTAAGCTATACAGTTCTTGAAAGTGTAGAAAACATAGACCAAACAACTGCATCAGTAAAAGTCTCCGTTCAAATGAACCATTCTTCATATTTATCCATTTTCATACATTGGAAAGTGAAATGAGTACCTGGAAATGGGAGAAAACAGAGATGAGGAATCAGCAGTAAGAACAGCAGGAATCAGCAGCAAAACAGCTAGCAAAACAGACTTCAAACCCAAAAATGATGTGTAACAGCCCAGAATAACCAGTTCAAACGATTGACAACCCAGCAAAACTTTAAACCAGATTTAACATACTCAATCTCAATCCATTTCGAACCCCCAAAGCAAAGCAGAAACTGATTCAAAGAATGAAACTTTAAGATCCTAAAGGGCACTTCAAAGGAACAGTGCTTCACTCAAGTTTTCAGCCACTTATTTTTTTTTTTTTTGTATTTTTGATTTTTCTATTCACTTCTCTCTAAAACAGTAAATTTTGTGCAGCCTGTGTATTCCCTCAATTTTCAGCTCTTAATTCTCTGCCTTCTAAGGCAAGAAAGACTGCCTTTATAGGCAAGTAATTAGGGCAGACCTCAGGTTTCCGTTTTGCATTTCTAGTCCTTCCCTTAATTCTACTTTTTGCCAATTGAACCCCCATTTTCTGACTTATTACCCAAGTTCAAACACCCAAAATCTGAAATTCCCTTAAAAACCCATACTAGAAACTTTTGCAATCAGTTACAAAAGATTCTCCCATGTCCTATTCCTAAACTACCCCCCAAAGTGCCCTGTATTAACCAAATAAACCCAAACGGGTATGGGACAAAAATCACTATGGGCTGAATCCATTCAAAACAAACCAAACCATGATTGAAATCTAAAAGGACAACCCTAAACCCAAATCGAAACCCAATTCACTGAAGAGGGCAAACCAGAATCAAATAAAGAATGCAATTAAACGGACTGAAATTAACAAATAAAGGCTATCTTAACTAAACAGACTATACGACCCTAAAAGTTAAATCTAACATGCATGTCAAACAATCTTTAAGAAGCTAGAAGTGAGGAAGAATCGAAGAAAAGAAAAGAAATAGAAGACGGATAGAACAAATGAAAGCAATTAATGAGGAAAAAATAACAAAGAAACAGGAAAATACCCAACATATTTTGGCCAACAAGAAACGGAGCTCGAGTCTTCAAAAGAAACTTCCGATTTCTGGTCCAATTCGATATTAATCACGTGCTCTTATCAAGAACACACGAATAAAGTCGAAATGGATCCAAATCTTCAACGGGATTTCAATTTGGACGAATTTAGGATTTTAGGGTTCCGCCGTTGATCTAAAATTCGAGCAATTCCAAGGGGATTCGAAGAGAATGGAGCGGAGATTCGGAATGGGGGTGGCTTGGGGCTTATGGGGTGTTAATTTGGGAGGAATTGGAGGTGGCGCCGCCGGCAAACAATGGCGGAGAACTAGGCCGGCTTTTAGGGTTCTCTGAGAGTGAGTTGGGGAGAGAGATAATGAGAGGGGGGGGGGGGGGTGAGGTGTTTCAGACACTTAAATAGAGACAAACTTACCAGTTCCAGGCCGTCAGATTAGAGGACATCAACGGCTGAGATTAGAGTCCACTTAAACGGGGTCGTTTCTAGTGATGGGGGGGGGGGGGGGTTGACCGGGTTGGGCAGTTGGGACCTGGAGATCCGGTCTCAAGAGGGAAAAGGTTTGGGCTGGGGTAAATCAAGAAGAATTCGAACTGGGCCAGAAAAACAAAAGGATTCAGCCCAAAAATCTGCACTCTCATTTCTTTTTTGTTCATTTTTTTCATTCATTTTTTTTAAATTAAAACTAAAAATAACACCTAAATTAATTCCTAGTCAAATTATTTTCAAATTAGATTAATTACTACAACTAATACTTACTGCAACTAATTAAAAACCAAATTAAACGGAAACTACCAAAATTCAAAGATTAAAAATAAAAGTGCAAAAATAACAATTTTTTGTGATTTTTCCAATTCTTATAAAATAACTAATTTACTACTTAATTCAAAAAAATGCAAAGTTAAATCCTAAAATGCAATGCAACATTTTTTTTGTATTTTCTCACTAATTAGAATGCACAAGCAAAAATGCAAACAATTAACAGAAAATGCCACGAAAATCAACAAAATTGCAATCACTGAAAGAAATTATTCTGTTTTGAATTTATGGGAGTAATTCATATAGGGCAAAAAATCACGTGCTCACAAGGGATGGTCGACTTTGATTTCATAATGGGGATGGATTGGCTTTATTCATGTTTTGCCAAACTTGACTGTCGGACCAGAACTATGAGGCTTGAATTTCCTAATGAGCCCGTTATTGAGTGGAAGGGAGATAATGTAGTGCCTAGAGGTCGGTTTATTTCCTACCTTAAGGCTGCAAAGATGATCAAGAAGGGGTGTATCTATCATCTAGTTCGGGTTACGGACACCAATGCCGAGGCACTTAGCCTTGAGTCTGTACCAGTTGTGAATGAATTTCCAGATGTTTTTCCAGATGAGCTCCTAAGGATTCCACCGGATAGGGAGATTGATTTTGGGATCGATGTAATGCCAGGCACACGACCTATTTCAATTCCACCCTACAGAATGGCGCCAGCAGAATTGAAAGAGCTAAAGGATCAATTGAAGGATTTGCTAGAAAAGGGTTTCATCCGGCTAAGTGTGTCGCCTTGGGGCGCACCGGTCTTGTTTGTAAGAAAGAAAGACGGATAGCTGCGGATGTGTATTGACTACCGGCAACTCAACAAAGTCACAATCAAAAACAAATATCCTTTGCATAGAATAGATAACTTGTTTGATCAATTGCAAGATGCTACGTGTTTCTCGAAGATTGACTTGCGGTCCGGGTATCATCAGTTGAAGATAAGGGAGCGGGATATTCCAAAAACAGCCTTTAGAGCTCGGTATGGGCACTTTGAATTCATGGTGATGTCTTTTGTTCTAACAAATGCCCAGGCAGCTTTCATGGACCTTATGAATAGAGTCTTCAAGCCTTTCCTAGACTCTTTTGTGATAGTATTTATTGACAACATTCTAGTGTATTCCCGAAGCCGGTAGGACCATGCCAACCATCTCAGGGCAGTTCTGCAGACTCTTCAGCAACATCAATTGTATGCGAAATTTTCGAAGTGTAAATTTTGGCTTGAATCGGTCGCGTTCTTGGGCCATGTCGTTTCCAGGGAAGGAATTATGGTTGTTCCTCAGAAGGTTGCAGCAGTGAAGAATTGGCCTAGGCCTACCACTCCTACTGAGATTCGCAGTTTCTTAGGCCTGGCCGGGTATTACAGGAGGTTTGTGGAGGGGTTTTCTACTCTTGCCTCTCCATTGACTAAATTGACGCAGAAAGCCATTAAATTCCAATGGTCCGATGCTTGCGAAAAGAGTTTCCAAGAATTGAAGTCGAGATTGACAACAACACCGGTATTAGCCCTGCTAGAGGGTACAGAAGGGTTTGTGGTGTATTGCGATGCTTCGAGAATTGGGCTCGGGTGTGTGTTGATGCAACATGGAAAGGTTATAGCCTATGCTTCTGGGCAACTCAAGAATCATGAGAAGAACTATCCAACCCATGACTTAGAGCTGGCAGCAGTGGTGTTTGCGCTAAAGATTTGGCGGCATTATTTGTATGGGGTTCATGTGGATGTATTTACGGATCATAAGAGCCTTCGATATATTTTCAAGCAGAAAGAGTTGAATCTGAGGCAAAGAAGATGGCTAGAGTTACTCAAGGACTATGACATTGATATTCTTTACCACCCGGGGAAGGCTAATGTTGTGGCAGATGCACTTAGTCAAAAATCTATGGGGAATTTGGCTCATTTGGGGGCGTATCAGAGGCCGTTAGCCAGCAAGGTCTACCAGTTTGGCAGTCTGGGAGTTCGCCTTGCAGACTCTAATGAAGGAGGGGTAATTATACAGAATAGAGCTGAATCATCGCTTGTAGCAGAGGTGAAGGAAAAACAGTTTAACGATCCATTGTTAGCACAATTGAAGGAGGGGATTCACAAACACAAGACCACAGCTTTCTCCTTCAGCATGGATGATGGTACTCTACGGTACCAAGATCGCCTGTGTGTCCCTGATATCGACGGTCTTCGGGAAAGGATCATGGCAGAAGCTCACACATCCAGGTATTCATGCACCCAGGTTCTACAAAGATGTATCACGACCTCAAGGAAATTTATTGGTGGAACAACATGAAAAGGGATGTGGCGGATTTTGTGGCGAAATGTCCAAACTGTCAGCAAGTGAAGGCCGAACATCAAAGGCCCGGTGGATTGGCTCAAAACATAGAAATTCCAATGTGGAAATGGGAGATGGTCAATATGGATTTCGTGGTAGGTCTGCCGCGCACTCCGCGCAAGTTTGACTCAATTTGGGTGATCTTGGATCGACTCACAAAGTCAGCACACTTCTTGCCGGTTAAATCTACTGACACAGCGGAACAATATGCTCAGTTATATATCAAAGAAATAGTCAGGTTACATGGCACTCCAGTTTCAATCATTTCCGATCGAGGGGCTCAGTTCACAGCCAACTTTAGGAAGAAGTTTCAACAAGGTTTGGGGACACAGGTAAATCTTAGCACATCTTTTCATCCACAAACCGATGGGCAAGCTGAGCAGACTATTCAGACGCTTGAAGACATGTTGCAAGCTTGTACTCTTGATTTCAAGGGTAGTTGGGATGACCATTTGCCACTCATAGAATTTGCTTACAACAACAGTTTCCATGCTAGTATCCAGATGGCACCATTCGAGGCATTGTACGGTACGAGGTGTAGGTCTCCTATAGGATGGTTCGAGGTTGGAGAAGCGGAGTTGATAGGGCTGGACCTTGTGCATCAGGCCATGGAGAAAGTCAAGTTTATTAAAGAAAGGTTGAAAATGCTCAGAGTCGCCAAAAGTCTTACTCGGATGTCCGTCGCAGAGACTTGGAGTTCAAAGAGGATGATTGGGTATTTCTGAAGGTATCCCCTATGAAGGGCATCATGCGGTTCGAAGAGAAGGGAAAATTAAGTCCGAGTTATGTCGGACAGTACAAGATCATTCAGAGGATTGGTCAGGTGGCATACAAGCTCGAGCTGCCACCCGAAATGTCATTGGTACACCCGGTCATTCATGTGTCTATGTTGAGGAAGGTAGTGGGAGATCCGTCAACTATTGTGCCAGTTGAGACCATTGAGGTTAATGAAGAACTGTCATATGAAGAAGTTCCAGTTGCTATTCTTGATAGGCAAGTTCGAAAATTGAGGAATAAGGAAATTGCATCCGCGAAAGTGTAATGGCGGAACCAGCAAGTTGAGGAGGCTACCTGGGAAGCCGAGGGTGAAATAAAAAGGAAGTACCCACATTTTTTTGACTAGTCATGTAATAGCTTTTATGCATTTAGCTCCTATGAAGTCTTATCTCTTGGGTTGATCTGTGTAAAAATCGTCCCCTTTGTGGTAGTGTGATTGCCTATACGGCCTTGGTTGATGTGGTACAAGTTGCATTATGTTTATGGAATATGTTTATGCTGATAGGATATGATTCTGGGGCTCTCTGACAGGTGGATAGGCTTAAATACAAAGGAAACTCTGGCAAAATTTTCGAAAATTTAAGGAGTTAGCTAAATTTGGGGACTGGCAATATGTTTCAGGTTATAAAGGGCAGAAGATTGCACAAAGACTGTTGGTAAGTGAACCTTGATCCTCATTCGAGGACGAATGATCTTAAGTGGGGGAGGATGTGAGGCCCCGTGAAATTTTTCCCTCAAAGCCCGAACCTCGTAGTGCCTAGTTAGGGTCAGGTGATAGAAACTCACAAAAACTCGCCGCGGTTCGGACCCTTTGAGCTGATCTATGCATTTAAAAACCAAGAATCAAGTTTTCCAGAAAAGTACAAATATGCGGTCTAGAATGCGGTCACATACCAGGTATGCGGACCGCATTTCTGCTGCAGAGTGAGTCAGAGTGTTAGCTAATTTGAGGTTAAAAATGCGGTCCATTATGCGATCGCATAACCGATATGCGGACCGCATAGTTGTCGCATAATTTCCTTGAGATCTTGTAAAGGACAGTTCTGCGGTGCCTAATGCGACCGCAGAACGGGTATGCGGACCGCATTTCCGTCGCATACCCAAACAGAATGTTCAGATTTTGGGAGCCTTTTTGCGGTCCAATCTACGGCCCGCATTTTCACTTTGCGATCGCAAATCCGACTCGGGGCTCCAATTTTCTAATTTTTAACCCGACGCCCTATCGTTATCTTCGATATTATAGCTCATTTTGAGCATTTTTCTGGACATTTCTAGAGTGAGGGAGAGGGGTCTTAGTAAGAGAAAGTTCTCCCTATCAATTACTCCTTAAGAATCTTGCCAAATCCTTGAAGCTAATCAAGTGAAGGCTCCTAAATCTTCATCCCAAGAGGTAAGGCTTCATCACCCCAGCTCATATTTGTATACTTAGCTATGTGGGGTCATTAGGGAAGTAATTCATCGGTATAAAAATGAATCTCTTGCATGCATGCCACACCATAGAATGTTGGAAAGTAGTAAACTAAAAAGAGGTCAATTGGGGGTATAGAATGATAGAAATTCCTCTCAAAAGGGCCTAAGGTCATAATGCACCTCAAGTGTTCGATATTATGCTTGAACCAAGCTAGAATCTCTACCTCGTCTCTAATTTCCGGTTTAATTTGTAATTCTTGCATCATAGATCAAAGTGATAAGAGTTCCGGAAATTTGTATAGAGTAAGGGAAGCTTTATTGAGGTATGTATGGCTAAAACCACCTTTTTATTAGAAATTGAGCTCCGTGGGCGTTTACGAAAGTGTGGTAAGAATTGAATTGGTTAATGTATTGATTGTTACTGCGCATTAATTGATTTGCAATTATCTATACATATACGTGAAGGATGTGCCCTGATGTGATGTAATGTACCATTCTTGAAAATTTAGAGAAGTATGAGGAATACAATTATGTGTTGAAATGCTTAGACTATAGGCCAAGATTGAAACTGCGAATTATTCATGTTAGCTATGTGCTCACTTACCCATGCTTGCAACTTAAATTACTCTTGTATATGTCTATGCTCACAACTTGCAAGATGAATATCGAATATGGAAAAACGATGTGATAATGGTGGCCCTAAGTGCCAAGGAATTGATATGATATATGTGAAATAAAGATTCATATGTAATGACTAATGAAAAGGGAACAACACCTAGATAAGGCGGCCTAGCCGATCGGGTCGTGATCGGACACCATGCCGCACACATGGTGGTAATGTGCTGATATTGAACACCGGATAAAGGACATGAAATGGTGATTGAGATACATTCCTCAAATAAGGCAACCTAGCCGGTCAGTTCGTGATCGGACTCCACTCAAGATAGCGGTGGTATTGAGCACAGTGATGAACGTATGAAAGAAATGCCCCAAACTAAGTTATGGAAATTATGTGAATGATTCTATGATTTGCATACCTGATTTACCTATGTGATTTACTTGTCATTGCTTGGTAGTTCTTTCTAGTAAAATGGAGTTTAGTTATACATACTAGTACTATTCCATGGTACTAACGTCCCTTTTGCCGGGGGCGCTACATTTTTAAATGAATGTAGGTGGATCCATAGCGGACAGTGCCGATCGTGTGTAGTAGAGCGTCTTCCTTCTCAAGATCTTGGTGAGCCCCCTTCTCCTTCAAGGGGCGATATTGCACATCTCTTGCGTTTTTGGACTTTTACTTTTGAGGTATAGCCGGGGCCTTGTCGTCGGCGTTGTCATATTAATCTTTTGAATCCTTAGAGGCTCCGTAGACATATATGTGGGTCATGTGTGGGTATTGAACGGGCGTGCTATCCATTCCATGTTGAAAATCTAAACTTATGTTGCCTATGAATTGTAACTCTATGGAGACAATGGAAATTAACTTATCTATAGTTTAATGCTGTGATCTAAAATGAACTACAAATGTTGAATATACCATCTCCCTTTTATTGAATGAATGAAAGCATGGTCCCTTTATTCGTATTGAGTTGGGTAGGTAGTGTTGGTAAGGCTTGCTCAGTTGGGGTCACTCGATTGAGCGCCGGTCGCGCCTCCTGAGGTTGGGGCGTGACAGTTGTCATTTTCCATCCTCCATTTGTGCGGTCCACAAGTCATTTGTGTGGCCGCAAAGAACTTTTTCTGCAACAACCATAATTGTGTTGTCCGCACAATGCACTTGCGGTCTGCAATTCTTTCAACACATTCATCAAATTTCTTTCCACAATTGTTGTAAGGCTTCCAGCAAAACACTTCAAATCAAGTTAGCACCAAAATAACACCTAAACACAAAAACAAGGAAAAGAAAAAGAAACATGGGTTGCCTCCCAAGAAGCGCTTGATTTAATATCGCGACACGACGTAGAATATAATCAGCTGAAATGAATCACTATCACTAAGTGGCCATATCCAACTTTTCCCAAATAGTGCTTCACCCGGTAATCATTGGCTCGGAATACCTCATTATTTTTGTTCTTCAAGTACAATGAACCAAAGGGTGTCACACCTAAAACTTCAAACGGGCAACTCCATTTAGACTTTAACTTTCCCGAAAACATCCTCAACCGTGAGTTGAACAACAACACAAGATCGCCGTCTTTGAACTCTTTGTTCCAAATGTACTTGTCATGAAGATATTTCATCTTTTCTTTGTATAAGGATGAACTTGTGTATGCATGTTACCGGAACTTATCCAATTCATTCAAATGTGCCACCCTCAAGTTAGCGGCTACGTCCCAATCAAGATTCAACTTCTTTAGAGCCCACATGGCTTTGTACTCAAGTTCCACCGGAAGATGACAAGCTTTTCCAAACACAAAACGGTATGGGGACATTCCGATAGGGGTTTTGTAAGCCGTCCGATAAGCCCATAAAGCATCATCAAGTTTCTTGGACCAATCCGTCAGGTTAGCATTCACTGTTTTGGACAAAATACTCTTTATCTCACAGTAGGAGACTTCCACATGACCGGTTGCTTGCGGATGATAGAGAGTCATGATTTTATGAGTGACACCATAGTAAGGTGTCAAAGGCTTTGTTGCAAAAATGTGACCCCCATCACTTATGATAGCTCACGGAGTACCAAACTTTGTGAAAATATTCTTCTTCAAGAATGCCACCACACTTCTCGCCTCATTGTTGGGTAGAGCAACGGACTCAACCTATTTGGACACATAATCAACCGTGACCAGGTTGTAGGCGTTTCAACAAGTAACTCATGAAAGGTCCCACAAAGTCAATACCCCACACATTGAAAATATCAATCTCCAAAATGGTGGTGAGGGGAATTTCATTTCTCTTTGAGATTCCCCTGAACCTTTGACATTCATCACATCTTTTCCGTAGATCACTCGCATCTTTGTAAAGAATGGGCCAATAGAAACCACAACTAAGCACTTTGGTTGCCATTTTAGCTCCACCATAATGACCGTCATACGACAAAGAATGACAAGCCCCAAGAATTTCACCTTGCACTTCTTCTGATATACATCTTCTAATCACCCCATCCGTACAAATCCGAAAAAGGTATGGTTCATCCTAATAATAGTCTTGACAATCCCGTTTGAGCTTCTTCCTTTGGTTTGAAGAGAAATCATCCGGGATGATGCCACACAGAAGGAAAAAGCCAAGAGTTGCTCATCGGGGAAGGAGTCATTGATTTCAAGGCCATCATGCGGCCTCCCCTCCACCTCCAAAAGAGACAAGTGGTCAACCACTTGGTTTTCGCTTCCTTTTCTATCTTGGATGTCAATGTCAAACTCTTGCAACAAAAGCACCCATCTCATCAACCGAGCTTTGGAATCTTTCTTGCTCATAAGATAACGAAGTGCCGCATGATCCGTGTGGACAATCACTTTTGCACCCATCAAGTACGTGCGAAACTTCTCAATTGCTAATACAATGGCAAGGAGCTCTTTCTATATAATGGTATAGTTGACTTGGGCACTATCCATGGTCTTACTAGCATAGTAGACCGGATGAAAAATCTTGTTGATGCGTTACCCCAAAATAGCCCCCACTTTGGAGCAGTGATGATGTGAGTAGTTGTCAGCTTGAACTTTAGCAATTCAAAAGCTCTCATGCAATCATCATTGAAGTTAAACTTAGCATCCTTCTCGTGAAGCTTGCACACCAGGTTCACCACCATAGAAAAATCTTTGATGAAACGCCGGTAAAGCCCTGCATAACCTAAGAAACTCAGTGCGCTCTTTACCGAAGTTGAAGGTGGAAGTTTAAAAATCACCTCAATCTTTGTCTTGTAAACTTCAATTCCATTCTTGAGATCTTGTGGCCAAGGACAATGTCCTCCTTGACCATGAAATGACTTTTCTCCTAATTTAACACCAAATTGTTTCTTCACATCTTGCCAAAACTTTATCCAAGTTTGCGAGACAATCATCAAAAGAATTTTCGACCACCGAGAAGTCATCCATGAAAACGTCAAGGTAATCCTCCATCATGTCCGTGAAGATAGCCATCATACACCTTTGATGCCACGGCCCAAAAACTGAGGAGCGCGACCGACGCTCAACCGAGTAAACCCGACTGAGCAAGCCTGTTAGGTTTCATTCTACCCAAACTAATTCATGATTAAAGAGGAGATGAACTCCATTAATCATACTTTGTAAGTATTTCATTAAAAACTCCCATATTATTTCCATTAGCAGCTTCGTTCGTAATTTTCAAAATATTACAAGTTTTATACATCTTTTCCAAATATCAATATTTCTATTTTGATTCCAATACCCGACACCACCCAGAACCTGTTTACGGAGCCTCTAAATACAACTAAAGAGAAATATGGAAATGCCGGCAACAAGGCTCCGGCTATACCTCAAATGAATAATACACAATAACCAAATGACACAGGACCCCGAAATGAAGTGAGAATCACCAAGTTAGCTGGGAGGAACATACCTTTATCTCTGATCGCTGCCGCCTATAGTGGAAACACCTGCATCCATTAAAGATGCAGCGTCCCCGACAAAAGGGACGTTAGTACTGTCAAATAGTACTAGTATGTAAAGCTAAAAATCATCTTTCAACATAGAATAACAATACAAGGAAAGGAAAGACACAGAAACGGCAAATTTCCGATCAATTATATCCAAATGTGTAATTGAAACATATTAATTAACTCCTTTCGAATTTGCGAAAGTATTGCATATTTTAGTTAGGGGAGATCTTTAGTACCGATAATACCACAAGTCACGATATCACTGTTCACAATGCCACCGTACTCTTGGTACGGAGTCCGATCTCGGCCCGATCGACTAAGCCACCTTATTTGAAGGTGTAACCACAATCACATTTTGTATCACAATTTCCAATACGAATTACCACCATGTGCGCGGCATGGCGTCCGATCTCGGCCCGATCAGCTAAGCCGTCTTACCACAGTGCCGTGTGGTTCGACGTATCCATATTTACCAACAATCTCATCCCAATATTCCACAATGCACCCTATACTGGCACGTGTAGTTTCAGGGTAAGGTTATTTCAACCTACCCTTCCTCGGCGACTATCGATCTTCCAAAATATTATTATATATGTATTTCTATTATATGGATTTGCACACAAAGGTAACACATATACACATATAGGAATGCGATCATCTCAGAATCTTTCACGTTGTACAAATCTTTATTAACATTTACAACCTCTCACAATAGCAATATTTCCTTGGCTATTTGGGCCTTTCACAAGTTTCTCTATTCATGGCACGATGGCTGTGTTTCACATTCCATACTTTCACTTCTTTTAATTTCTAGGATCATCACCAATGACCAACGTATAACGTATTTCAGAAATCATATATCTCAAGTTCATTAGCATTGAAACTATAAACACAAACATAACCAATTCAGTTAATTCCTCAGTTCACATTTCATTTCCATCATTTATTTCATAATTCTTGGCACTTGGGCTCATGTTACATTTGGTCTTTTCCCCATTTTATTCGTTCAATAACATCATCTTCCATATTAACGGGAACCAACACGTAATGAATTGCACACATAATAGAAGGAGCATGTAGGATCATAATTCACGTTTTCAAGTAGCATGGTGACATGGTAACACGTAGAACAATTAGGGAACATAAACCTTTCAACATATCACATTAAGTAATCAATTCCATACGATCAAGTAAGGGACTCGTACTAAGTATTCAAACACCAATGATTTGATTCTAAGAAGAATAGAGTCAGCCATACATACCTCAAAGAACTTTTAGGCAAATTCCACATTTTTGAAGTTATCTTAAATAGTTGAGTCGATTCTCGTCTCGTAATCCATTTCATATATGTATATTCTCCTTAGGCACAATCATATGTGTGTATATATATATTACCCACACTCCATATCCCCCAGTTCTTTTAATTCATTTCCAATTATCTTTATGGTCTATCATTGGCTAAACACACTCAATCAAGGCATTTAGTACACATATGGGCATCTAGGAGTAATAAGTTCATCGAGTTTTCCTCACTCAAATGAGTATGCTAGTCCTCATTTAAATTACGACTCGGAGTCATACCATTTTAGTATTGAATCCATACATTTAACGTCTATATGTTGATATAAGGCTCATTCGGAATAATCAATCTTTACGAGTTCATCCGGGATGACCCGGAAGGTGGGAATTAGAAATTTTGAGCCAATTATACTCAAACTTACAGAAAACATTACAGAATTCCATTTCGAGAGATAAAGTTTAGCCAACATACCTGGTTGAGCTTTCCCTAAGTTACTACAATGCACCAACATCTCTAGCAGTAATAATCTATAAGGAGAAAGCAAAAATCAATTAATAACTTAGAAAGATTTCCCATGGTGTAACTCTCTTAGGAATTTCATCAAACACCTAATCATGTGAAATAGACTACAAGGTCTTATACTTGAAACCCCTTCTTTCCTCAACTAATTTCAACAAGAAACTACCCAAAAATAGTTGAAAATTCCACATACTACAACCTAGTGCACATGCATGGCTTATTTCTAACCATATGCTTGAACTCTTAATCTCTTGCATTAAAGCTCTAGAAGTAGGACTTACCCGGATGGATGATAATCTAGTGGCTAGCTTCCTTGATTCTTGAAGATTTGAACAAGATTAGGCGATTTGGAGCTAGGCTCCTTCTTTCTCTCTCTATATGCTCTCAACTCTCTCTAAAATCAGTAGAAAATGACCCCAAATAAAGCCCCTAAGCCTATATATTAAAATGGGGTCAGAACATCATAAAACCCAGGACGCGTGATTTTGCTCTCCCTTCTCTCCACTTTCTCTCTCTAGAATTGGCGATTTTTTCTTGAGCTAGGGCAGCCATGGCTGCTGCATTCTCTCCCCAGCCTTTGGCTGTGGGAGAGGTGAGCCAAAGAGCTAACGAAACAACAACAAATAACAATCCAAAACAGTTGTATGCAGATCAGTTACGTCCAAAATAATCTGCCGCAATTTTGTCCAAAGCTGATTTGGTTCCTATGACGATTAAGCATGGTGAACCAACGATAGAGTTCTCAATGGAAGATGTTAATCAATTCATAAGAGAGGAAGGATTGCATCAGGCTGTTATCATGAAGTTCTCATATGGGAAACCTGATCTTCAAGAGTTCAGAAAAGTTTTCTCGTCGCACTTCGATATTCAAGGTCGCTGTATCATAGGGCTGCTGGAATTTCATCATATCTTAGTTAGATTTGATCTATACAACGATTATGTTCAGTGTTTATCAAGATCAACTGGATATGTCAAGGCAAAAGGTGATGAATATTTTTTCAGAACCTTTCCGTGGACGATAGACTTCAACCCTAAAGAGGAAACATCCATGGCAGTGGTGTGGATTTCGTTTCCAAGTCTGCCACCCAACTTCTTTGCTAAGAGGTCCTTGATGTCTATTGCTTCAGCTGTGGGTAAACCTCTTGCTGTAGACAAGGCAACTCAAGATACAACTAGGCCTAGTGCTGCTAGGGTGAAGGTTATTCTTGATCTTCTTGAAAAACATCCTAAGAAGGTTAAAATTTTGATTGTCGATAATGTTTTAGGCAAAACAAATGTGCAGTACCAGGAAGTTGTGTATGATAATCTTCCTAAATACTGAACTTATTGCAAGCACCAAGGGCATGATGATAAAATATGTCGACAGTTGAAAGAACAAGGTTTAGAGGAGGTTACAACAACAAGTGCACCAGTTGAGGGGCTGGGCAAGTTGGATAGGTTACAAGGTGATGCAAGGGATTTTCTTAATGCAAAATGATCCAGGAAACTGGAAGGTGAAGCAGTAAAAACAAGGTTGAATGAGCAGCAGGTCTCACCAATCGAAGGAAGGAAACATATTGTGAATAAAAACCATAAGATGGTAATTACTCGAGCAGCTATGGAAAAATCTGAAGGTGATGTCTCAAAGGTTGATAAAGATCCACAACCACCCTCTCGAGATGTACCTGCTAAAATAGCATTAGCTAGGATCTCCAATGTGGTGGATCCAATTATGCAAGCTTATGAAAAGCTGGCTAGTGCAGCAACTATTTTGTCACCTGGTACAGTGTCGAAGGGTGTCGCAAATCGTGTTGCAGCTGTTTCAGGCCCTGAATTTGATCGTATTGAGGCAGCTGAACAAGTATGTAATGTAGAGGAGATCATAATAGGTGATGAATCTAAGAGGCAAGATCGTGAAGGTGATGTGACTATAGTGGAAGGAACTCCTACAGTTGATAAGTCTGCTAATACAGGTAATATTTCTGACAGACCAACTATTGCCCAAACTTCAGGGATCAGAAAAACTGGGAATAAGGGCATAGAACTGCAAAATAGAATTGGGATGCTAGTTGGGGATGATAAGGGAGGTGATCGAAACAAAGAGGAAGTAGATTGGAACAAATTAGCACACAGTTCAAATATTCCAACACTGCAGTTCTCAAGTCCTCATGTGGAACAAATTACTAGAGAAGCACAAAATGCAATGATGGTCAAAAATATGGTTAATCAACGTTTAGTTACATTGAACACATCCGTCTTTGAAGTTCCATCACAATCGTTTGAATCGTGTGGTGAACATGGAGGTGAGCAAGGGCAGATGGTACTATCCACTGGAAATAACAATGAGATTATTAAAGCAAATGTGAGGGAAATGGTAGCTAATTCTAAGCTATGGGTTGATCAACGTGAATATAATGGTGATGAAGACTTGGGAATTGATTTTGTGGAGGATTCTGATGAGGGAGAGAAATGTAGTGGTGATGAGGAGATGTTATCAGTTGGCTCACCATTGCCAAAAATTGGCAGCTCTTCAAAGTTGATCTCAAGCAACAACTTAAATTCAAAAGCCCTGGATTTTACTTCTAAAACTAGGCAGCAACAAAGTGTAACAGCTGCTAGCGCGACGGCAAAGGCAGTAGAGGTGATCCCTGGGCAGCTGCAGCTTACATCTAGCAATCCAGGTGAAGATACCATGCAACAACATAATGCAACGTCTTCAACTGGTGTTAAATCAGGGCAGCAGCAGTTCAAGGCTAACACGACAGGAGCTGTAGTAATGGTAACTGATGGGCAGAACCAACAGGAAATAAGTGTACTAGCTATATCTTTGGAGGAAAGAAAGTTACTTGACGCTTTGGTAAGTTCCACACCTTTAAACTCTCTAAATTCACCTCATATTGCTAGCACTGGAAGGGTGACTAGAACCAGTAGTAAAATGGAAAGCAAGGCAGTCTTGATCACAAAAGAAGATGGAAATGCTTTGGTGTCTCAAGATGGTGGTCAAGGCTTACCAAATCCTGTGCACTTGGAGAGAGATGTTTATGAAGAAGGTGAGGAAGATGCAATGCTACAACAATGCCAGAAAGATGCAGCAAGGAAAGGGGATTTATCGCCAATGCATAGTGGGCAAAGCAAGAAATCTTACATACGGGACAATATTGGGACGACAGGGTAAATGAGAATGCAAACATAAGGAGACTCCCAATGAGAATTGCAAAACAAAAACAGGCTACTCAAACTACATCCACAAAGTCCAACCGTTCAAAGAAGAAAGCATGATTTTTGAAGACATTTTGAAGAAGGTTGAGGATGAAGACAAGAGTCTACAAATTGAAAATTTCACAAGATTAGAGAAGAAAGAGCAACATGGTTATTTCTTCATATTTTTATTCTACCATCACATTAGTATAGTTCTATGTAATATCATCACAGAATATGTTATAAATTATGTGATGATCATAGAATATCTAGTTCTAGCTAGTTCTTTCTTTTTGCATTCTTGCTAGTAGGTGTGGCTTTTTCTTTGCCTCAATAGGATTAGTAGGGTAAGGTTTAGCCCAGGTTGTGTTGCTCTTACCCTGTGCCTTTGGAAAGATATCCAAATGGCTATGAGATTATATGCCCTCGTGAGACTTTGCCGGCAGCTATTCCGTGATTCCTCTACATGAGGCTGTCATAAGGGCATTGTGAGGTGCAGAGGAGTGATTATATAGCCAAGGCATAGAGGCAACACTACTGGACTATTGTCCCCCTTATTTGTACTCTTCCTATGTGGTTCTTTTTCTTTTTATTAATAAAACTAGCCCTAGGCACATGCCTAGTGGATTGCTTAAAAAAAATGGGGTCAGGTTATAAAAATAGGAAAAATAAGCCTCCGAAATTGGGTCTGCGGCATAATGGATCGCAAAATAGGAATGTGGGTCGCAGACGCGTCGCAAAACCCGGTGCCCAGAACTGGGCTACACTGGTCGAGTTTGCGACCAGATTTGCGGTCGGAGAACAATTATGCAGACCACATAATGGTTTTGCGATCGCAGAACTTACACAGGATCACATTTTTCCAGCCTTTGGTAATTTGATCATAACTTTGTGTAGGAATGTCCAAATGACGAACGGTTTGAAGCGTTAGAAAATAGACTCGATGAACTTTAATCTGAAAGGTTTTTCATTACATAAAAACTTAAATATATTTAAATATGCTCGTTCAAAGTAGGGACTTGTGCGTACTTATTTGGAATTTTAGCCTATTATGAAATTTTCCAATTTGACTTAGATTAAGGCCTTTCCTTGGACCCCAAATTACTTATTATAAGACTTATACACTTATTTACCAAATACAATTGATTTCCATCATGTTAATAGCACGTAAAATATTTTAATTAGCCTATCTGGCAACACGAAATCCTAAATTACTTTCCGAAATTTTCCGGGGCCTTACATTCTCCCCCACTTAGGATCATTCGTCCTCGAATGAGAAGTATAGTCTGGCCCAAACACTTAACATAATATATCTATTTTCTAACCTACCTTAGGTCCCTAAATTTTGACTAACTCCCAAATTTTTCAAAAATTTCGGCAGCATTTCCTTTGTAACTAGGCTTATTCACCTGCCAGAGAACCACCAAAATGATCCTAACAACACATCCACAACTCGACAAAGAACCATAACGTATATATCCAGAACACTAATCTCAACATTGCAAGCACTACATCATCATAATGATACCTGAACATGGACTGCACATTTTTAAATCATAACACCTATAAGGTACCTTTAAAATCAAAATCTATTGCTATACATTCAAGAGAAAATACTTTATTTCCAAAACTCTCTCGGCCTTCAATGTGGCCTCTTATACTTACAGACTTCGCAATAACACATTCGCTGAAACAATCTCCACTCCCCCAAATATACCTAACAAGGATGACAAATAGATACCCTTCATAGGCCAACTATCCATTAACTTCTCCTTCAATAATATCCACCGGAATGATGCACAAAGGATTTCCAACTACCTTCTTATACATAGACATATGAAAACAGATAATACAGGGAGAACAACAATGGGGAAACATCATACTCATAGTGCGGCCTAATGTGAACTACACTTATTTCACCTCATTATCAATTCACGTAACATCTTCAGGGAGAAAATATTGAGAATAACCCGTTCACCTTCCTAAACTCTAAATCTTTACGCGAACACCCACGCTAAACCTTTGATGACCTTCAACAATTACTCTAAGATGTGCTATCATAAACTGACAATAAAATTACCTATTGGATATATGTGATCACACGGAGATGCTCCCTTTTTGACATGTTTGAACCTCCAATACCCAATAGATTTAATGCAATGAGGAGCAATGGAGATCAAGATCAGGCTGGAATTATTCAGAAATTCATTAATGTGCTGAGCAGAGTATTTCATGAGGTTATATGCTAAGAGGCACAAAGATTACTACTAACAATACTGACATGGTTAATCATTGCGATGACATTAATTATTAGACAAATGAGGCATAGGGGTAATTAAACTAGTACATTGGCAATAGGAATCATTAAGGAGGAATATTCAAGTACATGACCCAGTCATCTCCTGGAGTGTAGGGAAAATTCGTTCATCTCCTGAAGAAGGGCCAAGAAATTCATACCAAAGATGTGGAGGCAATGGCTTTAACTCCAAGATAGGATTCTCTTCGATTGAAGTCTTTGTAGGAGGATTTGTCCAATTTTCAAGATCCAGGGACAATTTGCGGGGTTCATAGGTGTACGAACCCATTTCTTGCAAATAGTTCACACATTCAACGAAGACATCTATCTCATCATCATCAAAGTTGAGCAAGACAGCCTCCAATATATCACCAACATTTATCACATCACTTGTTTTATCCACAATCACATCGGTCACCGAGTCTACAAAAGAGCACAACTCATTGCTATTGGGTTGCCTCATGGACTTACACACATGGAAAACCATTTTTTATCACCAACCCGGAAAGTATGTTCTCCAGCTTCAACATCACAAAAAGCCTTCCACTTTGCAAGGAAAGGTCTCCCAAGAATAATCGTCATCTGATAATCAACCTCCCAATCAACTTTACAATCAAGAATGACAAAATCCGCCAGAAGAATGAATTTATCAACACGAACCAAAACATCCTCAATCACTCCCAAGGGTCTTTTCATGGTACGATCGGCTATTTGCAATCTCATAGAGGTGGGCCTTGGTTTCCCAATTCCCAATGCCTTGAAAACCGAATAGGGCATCAAATTGATACTTGCCCCAAGATCACAAAGAATTTTGCAAACTCGGCACTTCCAATGTAGAAGGAATTGTAAAAGCACCTGGATCCTCCAACTTGGGATCCATTGAATGCACAATTGTACTCACCTGATGAGTGAATTTGATAGTTTCAAAATTCACAGACCGCTTATTTGTCACAAGATCCTTCATGAGCTTTGCATAACAGGGCATTTGCTCCAAGGCTCCAACTAATAGCACATTAATTGAGAGACTCTTCATCATTTGAATAAATTTCTTGAATTTGTTTTCACCATTTTGCTTTGCAAGTCTTTGAGGGTATGGAGGTGGAGGCTTAGGAAATGGTGTCTTAGCCTTTTGCACTACCAGCTCCGATATGTCAATAATGTGATCCCTAGACGTGTTCACCTCCTCTTGAGTCTCTTCCACACTATCATTAATATCAAATCCGAACCTCATCATTAGATTGCTCAATATGTTTGAGTCTCTAACTCAAACATATTCTCTTGGTTTCACTACATACATTTATTGCTTATAGTTATTGTGTTATTTTTATTGTTCTTCACTTATCGCTTATTATTGGCCATAAAGATCCCTCATCAAAGCTCTCAAAGCTGTTGGTCCTTCATCAACCGCTCATAGCTTAGCATCGAGCTCGACCTCGAGGCCTTATATAGTCAGGCTCGAGGCCCCGATTCTCATCCACTCGGTTTGCTTGAACATACTATCTTCAAGATCTTATCTTATTTTCTAGTCTCTTACTTAGCATCTATTGCTTAACAACTAGCATAAAAATAAATCACGTATTTTTAGAACCACAAAATCAAATCTAATTGTTATTACCGTTTTCTAGGTAAACAGAACTTCTAAGTTGCAGATTTATGTATTGTGTGAGGCAAGTTGGGCATCAGAATCAGAATTCTTTCCCATCATTTGCTTGAACATATTCTCAATACACCCCATTTCATTGTTGGAAGATCTTGGACCATGGGAAGAATAAGGAGGCGAGTTACTCAGTTGTTGATACATCGTGGGCCTTTGAAAACCCGACCCCTGATTGCCTTGGTTATTGTTCCATCCCCCTTCGTTTTTACCTCCCCAATTTCCTTGATTATTGCCTCTCCAATTACCTTGATTATTGCCACCACTCCAATTTCATTGATTGTTGTTGTTATGCCAATTCTCTTGATTATTTCCACCACTCCAATTACCTTGGTTATTAGAGTTCCAATTACCTTGATTGCTTTGAGGTTGCCATTTTTTTGATTCGGGCCTTGGGAGTGGTTTCTTTGCCTTTGAAAGTTGTTCACATATTGCACCTCCTCCTCTTGTTCACTATAAGATTCATCTTTATAAAACCCACTATCCTCTTGCACATAATTCTCCACTCGGTTTTGCACTTGCGTACCCTTGGTCCTTCTTTTTTGCACCATCATGTTTACTCCCTCCATGACATTGACTTGCTTAGGATTTTGCACTTGTTGAAGTTGAGCCTTTGCTAATTAATTCATGGTGGTGGTTAGTACGGCAATGACTTGCCTGTGGTCATGCAACTCTTTATGGAGGTGAATCACATTCGGATCACCTTGTGGAACATTATCCCGCGATTACCATGCCGATGATGTGTCCGCCATTTCATCCAAAATCTCACAACCCTCCGCATAAGGCATTGTAATTAAATTTCCACCGGCAAGTGGATTTACCACACATTGGTTGGTCGTGTTAATCTCACGATAGAAAGTTTATTAAATCATATTCTTAGCCATATTGTTGTTGGGACATTCTTTGACCATTGTTCTATACCGCTCCCATATCTCGTTTAACGATTTATTGGGCTCTTGCTTGAATTCTAGAATCTTGTCTCTAAGTGTAGCCATATGCCCGGGAGAGAAGAACTAAGCAATAAATTTCTCCGCTAACTCATCCCAAGTACGAATGGAATGGTTCGACAATTATTCTAACCAATCTAAGGCTTTCCCCTATAGAGAGAAGGGAAAAAGCCTTAGGCTCAAAGAATCCCCGGAGACATTTGTTTGTTTACTCCCCCAACAAGTGTCCACAAACCCTTTCAAGTATTTGTACGCATTTTAACTTGGAGCCTTGGTAAAGAAACCTCGTTGCTCTAGCAAAGTGAGCATCACATTGGTGATTTGGAAGTTGCCTGCCCTAATACAGGGTGGGACTATTGCACTTGCATACCCTTCATCGGGCAATACCCGATGTGGAGCCACTCTTGATGGACGTGGGGGTGGAATTGAGACATTGTCATGAGGCGTCCGACCTCTTCTATTGGCTTGAGGTTCAAGAGGAACCTCTTAAACATGGTGATCCTCAACGTCAACATCCCCCAAAGGCATGTTTCTGAGTTCATTGTTGTTTGCAGCCATAGTTGTACCTACCATTTATTCACACAAATTAGTAACAAGGAAGCAAAAGAAGATATTCCACACACAAACCCAAAAATATAGCTAACAGTGTTTTTAACCCCCTGACAACGACACCGAAAATTGATCATATCAAAATGGGCGCCTTAAAAGAGGTATGACACGATTGTTTGCAATCATAAAACCCAACAAAGAGTTGGGATCGAATCCACAAAGAGTTAGGATGGGAGTTAGGAGTATATATTTGGAATGACCAAGTGAAGTATCTTGGTTGCACTTTCACAAATAGGTTTTTTATTCTATAGCTAATATTACTCCAAGGAATGCAAATTTAAGATAAAAGACTAGAGATGATTGTTCTTCAAGTTTTCCAAATATATAATGGGATAATGAATTTAATCTGGCTATGACCATGACCTAGGTGTTTGCCTAATGGGATAATGAATTTAATGCCAATTGTGTTGATTGGGGTGTATTATAGCTCACAACACTACGTTGCCCACTCAATACCTCTTGGTCAGATAGTGGTTTTGCCCAATTCGTCTTTCTCAAGACCAAATGGGTATCTACCAAAATGGTTGATAAGAGCTCAAGTCGGGTGTAGAAGAAAATAAAAAAGAAAAGAAAATAAAACTCATATTGGAAGATTAAAATAGAGAAATCTAATGTTAAAACACCAAATAGGCTAAAGTTTCCTAAAGAAGAAAAGAAAATGACTACAACACTTTAGATATTAAAAAAATTGACCTAATTTCGTGAAACACGTCTATTTATACAAAGCTGGAAATCTCGGACAAAAATGCCCCTCGGGAGGTTCTGCGGCCGCACAATTCCATGTGCGGTCCGCAAATATATTCATTTAAAAGGAACTAAACTCTATGGCCGCACAATTCTAAACTACGGTCGCAAGGAAACTCTTTTGCGGTCCACAAATTTAGTACTGCGGCCGCAAGGCATCCTTCTGCGGCTGCACAATTCTTGTGCGGTCCGCAATTCACAAAGGCTCTAGACTTGGTTATTTTGCAGTCTCTCTAATCTTCAACTCTTAGCTCATCATTGCGGCTGCACATTCATGTGCGGTCCGCAATCTGCTCAATTGTCTGCTAGAGTTACCTTCTTTGTTTGTGGTTACAAATGAAATTCTGCGGCCTGCAATTTCTTTTGCGACTGCAAAAGACCGCACTTTTATGCTTTTTTGCCTTTCATTGCCTTGTGATTTGAAAACTCCTTTCTGAGTCGAATTTTATCTGAGGAGATCAACTTCTATCATTCCTGCAATTTTGTATAATTTTATTATTTTTGAGAACACAATTCAACGCTTTTAGACTAAAACAAAAGCTAAAAGGAGCTAATAAGTATTCAAAATCCCCACTTATCAAGGGGCAGAGGTGCAACTCGTACAGTAGCTAGGGCAGCACCTGCAGACCCATCAGTCTCTCCATCTTAGGAGCAAGTACCAGATATGGTTGAGCCAGTGGGGCCTACTCAGGCACCACCTGTGCCCATTCTGATTCCAGGCCATCAGAAGGCTTTGGCTCAGATTTTGGCTATGTGCACCAGCCTTGCAAAAACGTCTTAGTTTCGGCCGTTGCAGCCACTTCGCAGGCCGTGGGAGGTACCCACACTCCCACGGCCCGTACACCTGAGTAGGTGATGCAGGGACGTCAAACACTGAGGGCACTACTAGCCCAGCCGGGTGCAGCTGCTCAGGCCCATGTGGTCCCCGTTATGTCTGATGATGAGCAGAGGAGACTCGAGAGATTTGGGAGGCTTCAGCCTCCATCATTTAGCGGGGCTAAGTCAGAGGATGCCTAGGTCTTCTTGGATAAGTGCCAACAGATTATTCGCACGGCAGGTATTCTGGAGACCAGTGGGGTCTTGTTCACTACTTTTTAGTTTTTGGGGCTTCCTTGAGATGGTGGGAGGCTTATGAGAAGCACAGGCCGGTCGGTGCAACACCACTTACATGGTAGGAGTTCTCCGTTCTCTTTTTGGAGAAGTTTGCATCGCAGTCTTGCAGAGATGAGCTGCACAGATAGTTTGAGCAGCTACGTCAAGAGGGCATGTCCATGACGTAGTACGGGATGAGGTTTTCTGAGTTGGCTGGTCACACATTTTGGATCCCACTAATAGGGAGAGGATTAAGAGGTTCATTGGTGGCCTCACATATCAGCTACAGTTGCTTATGACTAGGGAGAGGGTATTTGGTGCTACTTTCGACGAGGTGGTCGATATTGCTCGGCAAATAGAGATGGTCCGCAGTCACGAGCGTGGTAAAAGGGAGGCAAAGAGGCCTCGTGGATCATGTGGTGTTAGTAGTGTTCCTTCTGGGGGTCAGTTCTACCACTGCAGGTGACGTCCTTAAAGGCACGTCTAGACGGCTCGTCCAGTTCATCGTGGTGCATCATCCGGCCATGGTTCATACAATGCTCATCCGGGTCACTCATCTCTAAGTGCCCTTCCAGCTCACAGTTCATTTCGTGCAGCTTCAGCTGTGGATTCATCTATAACGTGTCCGTTGTATAGTTATTCTAGCTATCACAGTCAGTCTCAATACTCACCGCCGTTCACAGGGAGTAGATGTTTTGAGTGTGGAGATTTGAGAACATCAAGAGGAATTGTCCCTGCCTTTCGGGAGGTCCAGCTCAACAGAGGAGTCAGACTACAACTTCAACACCAGTTACTTCACCACCCTCCCTCCAGTTTGGGTGGGGTCAGGCAGCTAGGGGTCCCCTAGAGGGGGAGGCCGATCACGTGGCGGCCAGGCCCAATTCTATGCTTTTCCTGCCAGACCAGATGCCATTGCTTCAGACACAGCGATCACAGGTATTGTCTCAGTATGCCACAGGGATGCTTCTGTATTATTTGACCCTGGTTCCACTTATTCATATGTATCATCATATTTTGCTCATTATATGGATGTGCCGCTGGAGTCCTTAGTTTCATCTGTTCATATATCTACGCCAGTGGGAAATACTATTTTTATGGACTGTGTATAACAGTCGTATGTAGTGACTATTGGGGGATTGGAGACTAGAGTTGATCTCTTATTGCTTAATATGTTTTATTTCAACGTGATCTTGGGTGTGGATTGGTTTTCTCCATGTCATGATATTCTGGATTATCACGCTAGGACTGTGACATTAGCGATGCTAGGGTTGCCAAGGATTGAGTGGAGAGGTTCTCTAGACTATGTTCCTAGCAAGTGATTTCATATATGAAAGCCCAGCGGATGGTTGGGAAGGGTTGTTTATCTTACTTGGCCTTTGTGAGAGATGTTGGTGCTGATACCCCTACTATTGATTTTGTTCTGGTGGTGCGAGATTTTTCGGTGCAGACTCGCCGGGCATGACGCCCGATAGGGATATTGACTTTGGTATTGACTTTGTGCCGGGCACTTAACCCATTTCTATTCCTCCGTATCATATGGAACCAGTTGAGTTGAAGGAATTAAAAGAGCAGCTTCAGGATCTTCTTGATAAGGGGTTTATTAGGCCTAATGTGTTGCCATGGGGTGCACCCGTTCTGTTTGTGAAGAAGAAGGATGGTACTTTGCGTATGTGCATCGACTATAGGAAGTTGAACAAAGTTACAATCAAGAACAAGTATCCTTTGCCGCGCATTGATGATCTATTTGACCAGCTTCAAGGAGCGAGGGTGTTCTCAAATATTGATTGGAGGTCTAGGTATCACCAATTGAAGATTCGGGACTCGGATATTCTAAAGACAGCATTTATGACCAGTTATGGTCATTAAGAGTTCCTTGTGATGTCTTTTGGGCTTACCAACGCCCCAGTAGCATTCATGCATCTGATGAATTGTGTATTTCAGCCTTATCTCGTCTTGTTTGTCATAATATTCATTGATGATATCATGGTGTACTCTTGTAGCCAGAAGGAGCATGCCCAACACTTGAGGATTGTATTATAGCAGTTGAGGGAGCAAAAGCTTTATGCCAAGTTCTCCAAGTGTGAGTTTTGGCTTAGTTCAGTGGCATTCTTGGGGCACGTGGTGACTGGTGAGGAGATTCAGGTGGATCCAAAAAGATTGAGGCAGTTCAGAGTTGATCTAGATCGTCCTCAGCTACGGAGTTATTCGAAGCTTTCTTGGCTTGGCTAGTTATTATCGTCGCTTCATGGAGGGTTTCTTATATATTGCATCGCCCTTGACCAAATTGACCCAAAAGGGTGCTCCTTTCAGGTGGTCGGATGAGTGTGAGGAGAGCTTTCAGAAGCCTTGACCATAACTCAAGTTTTAGTTTTGCCTTAAGCTTCTGGTTCTTATACAGTGTATTGTGATGCTTCTCAGATTTGTATTGGGTGTGTCTTGATGCAGGAGGGTAGAGTCATTGCTTATGCTTCGTGCTAGTTGAAGCCCCATGAGAAGAACTACCCTGTCCATGATTTGGAGTTGGCTGCCATCGTTCATGCATTGAAGATATAGAGGCACTATCTCTATGGTGTGTCTTGTGAGGTATTTGCAGATCATCGGATTCTCCAGCACTTGTTCAAACAAAAGAATCTAAATTTGAGGCAGTGGAGATGGTTGGAACTGCTAAAGAACTATGATATTGCTATTCTATATCATCCCGGGAAGGCCAATGTGGAGGTCGATTCCTTGAGTAGAAAGGAACTGAGTATGGGTAGCTTGCATTCATTCCATTAGTGAGAGACCTCTTGCAGTTGATGTTCAGGCCTTGGACAACGAGTTCGTACGATTAGATGTTTCGGAGCCTAGTCGGGTTCTGACATGTGTGGTTCCTTGGTCTTCCTTATTTGATCGCATCAGAGAGCGCCAGTATGATGATCCTCATTTGCTTGTCCTCAAGGACAAGGTTCAGGATGATGATTCTAGAGATGTTACTATTGTGGATGATAGGGTGTTGAGGATGTAGGGCCAGATATGTGTGCCCAATATAGATGGGTTACGTGAGTTGATTCTTGAGGAGGCCCACAGTTCGTGGTATTCCATTCACCCAGGTGCCGCAAAGATGTACCGGTACTTGAGGCAACACTATTGGTGCAGGAGAATGAAGAAAGATATAGTGGAGTTTGTAGCTCAATGCCTTAACTGTCAGCAGGTAAAGTATAAGCATCAGAGACCGAGCAAATTGCTTCAGAGGCTAGAGATTCTAGAGTAGTAATGGGAGCGGATCACCATGGATTTTGTAGTTGGGCTCCCATGGACTTCAAGGAAGTTCGATTCTATTTGAGTGATTTTGGATAGGCTGACTAAGTCTGCTCACTTTATTCCAGTTCAGACTACTTATTCTTCAGAGTGGTTGGCTGAGATTTACATCGACGAGATTGTTCGCCTTTATGGTGTGGTTGTGTCCATCATTTCAGATTGGGGCACGCAGTTTACATTGCAGTTTTGGAAGGCCGGGCAACGAGAGTTGGGTACCCAGGTTGAGTTGTGTACACTATTTCACCCTCAGACGGACGGACTGTCCGAGCGCAATATTTAGATATCATGCTACGCGCTTGTGTCATTGAATTTGGGGGTCCTTGGGATCAGTTTCTGCCTCTCGCGGAGTTCTCCTACAACAGCAGATACCAGTCGAGCATTCATATGGCTCTGCATGAGGCTTTGTATGGGAGACGGTGTCAATCTCCGGTGGGTTGGTTTGAGCCTAGGCTATTGTGTACTGACTTGGTTCAGGATGCTTTGGACAAGGTTAAATTGATTTAGGATCGGCTTAGCACATCGCGGTCTAGGAAGAAGAGTTATGCCGATGGAAAGGTTCGAGATGTTTCTTACATGGTTGTGGAGAAGGTTCTGCTCAAGGTTTCACCCATGAAGGGTGTGATAAGGTTCGGAAATAATGGCAAGTTGAGCCCTTAATATATTGGGCTGTTTGAGGTGCTTCAAAGGATTGGAGTGGTTGCTTACAAGCTTTCCTTGCCACCTAGTTTGTCGAGTGTGCATCCAGTATTTCATGTTTCTATGCTTTGGAAGTATGGTGAGATCCGTCTCATGTTTTGGATTTCAGCACGATTCAGTTGGATGGTGATTTGACTTATGATGTGGAGCCGGTGGCCATTTTGAATTGGTAGTTTTAAAAGTTGAGGTCAAAGAACATAGCTTCAGTGAATGTGTTGTGGAGGGGTCAACCAGTCGAGGAGGCTACTTGGGAGATCGAGCGGGAGATGTGGAGTAGATATCCACACCTATTTAAGACTCCAGGTATGTTTCCAGACCCGTTCGAGGATGAATATTTGTTTAAAAGGGGAAGGATGTAACGACCCGGCCGGTCATTTCCAGAGTTGTAGCCCTATTCCACCATTTACCACTCATTTTGTGCTTTATAGGTTTTACGTGACTTGCGGGGATAGTCGGTTCGGGTCCGAAATATTTCAGAATGAATTGAGATACTTAGTCTCAAGGTTGAAAGCTTAACTTGAATAGGTTGGCCAGATGTTGACTTATGTGTAAACAACTCCAAAATGGAGTTTTGAGGGTTCTGTTAGCTCTGTTGGGTGACTTTAGACTGAGGAGTGTGTCCATATTGTGATTTGGAGGTCCATAGTTGAATTAGGCTTGAAACAAAAAAAGTTGGATTTTTGGAAAGTTTGACTGGGAGTGGACTTTTTGATACCGGGTTCTGATTGGAGTTTCGGGAGTTGGTGTAGGTCCGTGGTGTCACTTATGACTTGTGTGAAAACTTTGAGGTTAATCGGACACGATTTGATAGGTTTCAACATCGTTTGTATAAGTTGGAATTCCTTAGTTTCAATAGGCTTGAATTGGGTGCAATTCGAGTAGCTGATGTTGTTTGAGGTGATTTGAGGGCTCGACTAAGTTCATATCGTGTTTGAGGACTTGGTATGTTTTGTTAAGGTCCCGGAGGCCTCGGGTTGATTTCGGAGGCTTAACGGATTGATTTTTGAGTTTGGAAGACAGCTAAAGCTGAAGCCTTCTAGTGCTATCGCACATGCAGAACATTGGTCGCAGGTGCGAGCTCGGATGTGTAGAGATGAGGTCGGACTGGGGGACTGTGGAGCGCCGATGCGGGAGAATTTCGGCAGGTGTAGACTCGCTCCTGCACGTGGTGGATCGTAAAAGTAGAAATGGCTTGGGGTCACTGGTCCGCAGAAGCGGATGGTTCGCGTAGATGCATACCCACAGAAGCGGGATTTGGACCGCAGAAGCTGGTTGGTCGGCATAAGGTGATTTCTGCAGATGCGGATGATGGACCGCAGAAGCGGCTAGGGTTCTGCAAAAGCAGAAGGATTGGGCAGAACATATAAATTCAAGGGTTCGCGATTTTTCTTCATTTTGGACATTTCCAGCTCGGTCTAAGGCAATGTTTGAGAGGGTTTTTGAGGATATTCTTGAGGTAAGTCACTTGTGATTGTTTTTATTCAATAATCTTGTTTCCTCATTGATTTTCCCACCTAGATTTTGTGGTTTTGAGGTGAAATTTGGGGGTTTGAGGCTAGGGATTTAGAGAGATCGATTTGAGGATTTGAGTGGCGTTTTGGTGTCGGATTTTGGTAAAATCGGATTTCGAGATGTGGGCCCGGGGGCCGGCTTTGGGTCGATTTTTGACTTTTGATTTATTACTTCCTATTTCCTTATAGAATTGATTCCTTTAGCCCGTGTTGATTTTATCACATTATTTGTGGCTAGATTCGAGGCATTCAGAAGCTGTTTCGCGAGGCAAGGGTATATTAGATTAGAGATTTGCTCGGATTAAGGTAAGTAACACTTCTAAACTTGGCCTTAAGTGTTCAAAACCTTGAATTGTGCGTTATATGATTGGTGTTCAAGTGACGCACATGGCAACTAACGGGCGTGCGGGCGTGCACCGTGAGAGCTGTGACCTGGTCGATTCCATGAACTGTATAGGTAATTTATCTTGTTGATATCCGTGTTTTCGTCATGTAATAAAGTAATTGAGATGTCAATCATGTTAGAAATCATGTTTAGGCTATATGCTGATACTGTTTGGGACCCACACTGGTCATTTCTTGCTATTGACTTATTGATTACATTGAAATTTCGTACTCAGTCATATTTATTCATTGCATATCATATCTCAGTCTGTGTTTCTATTTATTGATACATCATATCATCATTTTTGGGATAGTTTCACGACATTGTGAGCCCGAGAGAGAGAGAGAGAGAGAGAGAGAGAGAGAGAGAGAGAGAGAGAGAGAGAGAGAGAGAGAGAGAGAGAGACTAGTGACTAGAGAGATTGATGACTGAGTGAGGCTGAGGGCTTGATTATGAGTGACATTTATGGGATCATGCTGCTGCAGGTTTTATTCATTTATACCTGGATCTAGTCTGAAGCATTTATACTTGAGGATGGATCTTCCTCATAGGCTGGATTAGCCCTACCTAGTATTGAGTGACTGACTATTAGTTGATGTATATATTTCCGGGATGGATCTTCCCTGGGCTGGATTGGCCATATACTTTACTGTGTGATTGAGCATCTCGAGAGCATGAGTACACGAGGCTTTCAGCACGGTGCGCCACATACAACATGTGCATTGGCATGTAGATGTAGAGAAGTTGTATTCCTCATATCCTTCGGAATTGATCTATCTTACTGGTATTGAGTTTATCTGATGAAGCTGAAAGTATGTTTATGTTTTTGTAGTTATTTCTATATTGAACTGTACTGGTTGAGTTCATCACTACTTTCAGTCCAAAGGTTAAATTTGTTCCATATCGAGTTGATTGTACTCACGCTACGCCCTGCACCTCGTGTGCAGATCCAGGTGCTTCTGGTCATGGTGGTTGCTGAGTTGAGGAGTCCAAACTTTTGGAGACTATCGAGGTAGCTGCTTAGCGTTCAAAGACCTTGACTCTCCTCCCTTCATTTGATATTTCAGTTTTATTCTCTAGACGTTGTATTAGACTATGTTCCTATGTAGATGCTCATGTACTCGGGGATGCCCCAGTTTTGGGAAATATTTTGTATTGAGATTTCGTTTTCTTATTTGCTTTTAAAGGATATACCTTAAATTTGACTGCTTCCGTAATTTTCAAAGCTTTTGATGTATTGAAGTGGTTGAGTAGTTGGCTTTCCTCGTTCCACGATCGGCGCCTTCACGACGGGTTGGTTGTGGGTCGTGACAACTACTCTTTTGCATATTTTTGTGCAGATCCAAGTACCTCGACCCATGCTGGCACCAATGAGTAGAGCATTCAGTTTAGAGACTTCAATGTATACATGCCCGGCGCAAGCCTTTTGCGGTAGAAACAAAAAAGAGAGTAGATTAATCAGAATGTAAGAGTTGTATAGTACCTTTTGCGGTAGTAATTTAGTCATGTTGAAAATAATCCATACGATATTTCTTATTGTTGATAAAAATAGAGCATTTGTATTTTGGTCGTGAGAGTTTCTTCGTTCGTTGAAGTTAGCTAAATAGGTTCAATAATTAAAGAAACTTACAATTTTGTTAACTTTAGTTTTATAACTAAAATCCACAAAATTTAATATACTATCTATCTATATAAGTTTTTAAAAATTTGGCATTCATTGTGATAGGATACACGCGCAATGCACGTATTCTACGACTACTTATATAAAAAGGAGGGTAGCCAAATTTGATATTAAGCCAAACGGCATATTGAGAAAAAACTACTTGGCACTTTTAGGATAAAATATAAAAATGATTAGCTAAATCTAATGTATTTATATTATTTCAAAAGAAAGGTGGTCAAACATGATATTAAGTCAAGTGGCGTATTGACAAAAAATCACTTGACACTTTTAGGATAAAATCTAAAACTATTTAAACAAATCTCATAAGGATTAAGATAAATCAGATTGATCAAATTTAATTTATGGTGGAAACCAATTAAGATGGACTCCAATTTGAATAGTAAATAGCTTTTGGTACAAAAACGAGCCGATAGGTCGGCTTGAGTTCTAGCTTTTCATTTCACAATTTGTGACCTTGAATTGATTCATTTGATATTTTATGACTTGTGTGCATGGTTCTTTTTAATTTACGAAAAGTTTAAACGTGTTTTGAAAGAGAAATTCTAATTCTAGAGCCTTAATGGTATTGGAGTTGACCACGGTCAATATTTTTGGTAAACGACCTCGGATCAGTGTTCTGATGATTCTGTTTGGCATATGATAATTTTGGACTTGTACCAATCTTTGGTTTGGGTTATTCGAGACCGTTTCAGCACTTATAATTGAAAGTTGAAAAATTTCAACTTATTAACTTTTAAATCTTTGGTTTGATGGTTAATGCTTGAATTTTTATTTTATTTTAATGGTTTGAGTTTACGAGCAAGCTTGTGCTAGGTTTATATACTTGTTTGGATGTTTCGACTTTGGCTCGAAGGGCTCGAGTAAGTTTTGGATTGGCTTTGGGCATTTTGGTAAGATTTGCTATTGCTGGTATTGCTGTTGTCGCAACAGGTCCGCAAATGCGAGGTAGCATTAGCGACTGTCACCTCGCACTTGCGAGAAACATTAGGAATCTTATCAGTGATCATTTACGGTGCTATGTGCAGAAATGTGAGGTCTGCATTTGTAAATGCTGGCTCGAATTCACGAAGGAGCTCATCTAAGGGGGGTGGTCGCATTTGCAAAGACTTGGCCACACATGCAAAGGTCGTATTTGCAAAGTGTCATGACCCAAAGTCCACCTAGTCGTAATGTCACCTAACACAACCCGGTAGGTAAGCCAAACAATAATTACACAATTCTAATGAAAATCTTAAGTAAACAATAAATGCAATAGCTGAGTTTCCATACAATAACCTAAGGATTGGTGGTACAAGTCATGAGCCACTAAGACTGAGATTTACAAAGCCGGTATGAAAATAAATACAACATATGTTTGGAATATACATAAACAGAGTATGAATCCTAAACTACGAAGGATAAGTGGTAGCTATATCTGGAAAGTAGGTACATCTTCAATGTTAGCTCCCATTATCTACAATAACTCAGCTCCAAGAATTTGCACGCAGGGTAAAGAAGCATTGTATGAGTAGACCATGGTCGACACCCAGTAAGTATCAAAACTAACCTCTACGAGTAGTGACGAGGTTCAAGTTATGTTATACTCACTAGTCAAATAACCTGTGCAATATATCAAATACTTGCAACAGAAAGTATAGCAGAAAAGTAATAACCGTAATCTCATCACTGGTAATAACAATTCAATACAAGTAAAGGCTCAGATTTAGCAACAAGTCATCGACTAAAAATGAACACATCTGGCACCTTGTGCCCACATAACTAGTCACACTCACATAACAAATATCTCATGCCACGATACTAGTCACACTCGCACGGCAAAGACCTCATGCCCATATTAATCACATTCGCACGACAATGACCTCCTGCTCGTACGATAAAGACCTCGTTCCAATATAATCACACTCTCACGGAAGAAACCTTGTGCTCACACGACAAAGACCTCGTGTCAATATAATCACACTCGCACGGAAGAAACCCCGTGCTCTCACGACAAAGATTTTGTACCAATATAATCACACTCTCACAAAAAACCTCGTGCCAATACCTAAACAATCTGCTCAATATGTCCACATGTGTCCCAAAATCATAAAAAATAATGCCAGAGTTTCTATTAAGTATATGAGATCATAATTTATCAACAAGTGCACAAGGACATGTAAAATAGTAAAGTATGGACGGGTAATTAACAAATAAAGCATTACTACAGCTAGAAACAAGTGCGATCATCATGTTCACATAGCCACAAAGTGCTTAAGCATGGTTCATATATAATACAACCGCAAACTAAGGAATATCAGTAGCCTAAGGTCTATTCCGGTAACAAAATGATAGAAACTAAGCGTCCACCAGACTTTACAGAGAACCAGATTCTCTATTAGTTCCCACAGTAACTCGCCAGTAAATAAAGAACACTGAGGATTTTTACGTGGAAAAATCCCAACTCAAGGGGACAAAAACCACTACCTACACTTGTAGTCTTTCAACTTCACTAACTTGTAAACACACTATTACAAGCCACTTTGTAATGACTCTATTACAAAGACTTCAACTAACTTGTGATACACTTACCACAAGCCACTTTGTCACTCACTAGTTACAAAGACTTTAACTCAACTAACTTGTAACAACACTATTACAAGCCACTTTGTAATAACTCTATTACAAAGACTTTAACTCAACTAACTTGTAACAACACTATTACAAACCACTTTTTAATAACTCTATTACAAAGACATAACAACTCGACTAACTCCAGCAAAGACACAAACACAAGGGTTTATGATTTACAAAGGGTTTCCTACACAATGCTTCTAACTAAGCTAAGTAGGAGTTACAAATGAAGAACAAATAACAGAGACTCAACGAACCTAAGGACTTAAGTTGTCTTCAATCTTTGGATCTGGTCTTTGAGGTTGCAGCAACCTTATTCTTGAGAGAGGTTGTAGCTAGCACTTGAGAAAAAATTTCCTTTTCTGATTTTTGCAAGTGTTGGGCCATTGTCTTGTGTCTTGCACCAGGTTGTTATACTACAAAAGACATCACCATGGTGATGTCAATTCATAATGGTGATGTCAAATCTTGGTTAATACATGCCTCTTCCCAATGGGAAGTGATTGCTGCACTGTCTGCTGCACTGTTGCGTGTACAGTTGCAGACAGTCAATTTCTATAGTTGCTTTCCAGCTGTCTAGTTGACTCATACTTCTGTCAGGGAACCACCAAGGTATCAGGTCCCTAATCTGGTTTTTGTGAATCTAAAGGCACACTGCCTAGATTATCTTGAGTCGATTAACTTGAATGATTGTACCACGCATGCTTCAGGTCCTCTATCTGGTTCTCTCATGAAGTAAGTTGTTTTACCTTCCTTGATTGTATTTATACATGTGTGACATCACATACAATGATGTAAGCATGTAAAAAGCCTTCTACAGAAAGTTGACTGCTGCACTATTCCTGTATAATAGTGTGTGCAGGCAGCAACTTTCCAGGCTGGAGAGTTGACTTCATAAAGTCTCCTCAGGAACTGATAGGGACCTGTTCCCTCAACTGTTCCTTCCACTCTGAAGAGTTGAGTTATATCTCACGCTGGGTCCCAACCTGGAACTTTGTGATCTCAAGGTCTTGTAAATGTGTAACAGGTTCTTTATCTGGTTCTGGATGGTAATTTTGTTTGATCATCTAAACATAAAGTAAACTACTTGTTCCCAAAGTACTTGTAACCTATCAGTTTCCCCCTTTTTGATGATGACGAACTTAGAATTGATATTCCCCCTGAGAACCAGATCTCTACATTGTTCCCCCTACGAATAAGCCATATTTCCCATGAGAACCAAACCTAAGGAGCTGATCAGAACTGGTTCCTCAAGACTGTTTGGCAAATCATCAAAACGCAAAATACCATAACTTATAAATTTCCCCCTTTTTGATGATGACAAACCCAAAATTAATATTCTCCTTGAGAACCAGATTCCTCACATGTTTCCCTGCGGATCAGACCTATAATCAACATATTATCAGCAACGTTCCCCCTGCGAACGAGAGCTATCTTTCATGCACTACACAACATATCAATTTGATTCTGTTCCTCACCCATGTTGACGCCTCTATAACTTCCCCCTTTTGGCATCATCAAAAAGAATAATAGAAGAAGCACGGCCAAAAAGAAGTTTAACAACATTAACTCATGCCACTTGGGCAACACAGCATAAACAATAACAAGAACAACAAGTGAATGTCATTGCACTAAATAGAGTGATTGCCCATAGTAGAGTAATTATAACAAAATCATATTAGTTTCAACAATACAGAATATGACAATTTAAACAACTATGTACCAATGTCATCAAATATAGAGACCAAAAGAAGATAGGAATTCAAGGGAATTTGGAAGGAGTGAAAGACATAGATCACTGGGCAGGAAGAAAAGTAAGGGGCTAAGGCCTTGTTGAGCTTGTCCATTTGTTCATTCACTCTCATTTGATCAATGTCATCTGCTATCTCGGTTCATCCACCTGTTTCCTCAATCTTTCATTCTCACCCCTCAACTTAGCATTCTATTTTGCCAAGGGTCCACTGGAACCTGGTTCTCTACCTATCTGAGCAGGCTGAACCAGCAATCAGATCACCAAGAATCTCCCTAAGCTCCTCCTCATCAAGAACAAACTCAGTCCCATGCACATATAGCATCAGAGTATCACATACAACGTAGAAGTTTTTACTTCTTACTCATAAACGTTGGGACTTGGAGGAACAAATAGGTGATTCTATTTTTGGAACTCAACGATGTCAAGAAGTTCATCCATTTTTCAGTAATTTCAGAGTCAACACTATGCCTAACAGCACTTTTTGACACTTCAGAGTCTTCTACCTCTCCAAACCTGATGACTCAACCTTTTGCTTCAGTAAGGAACCAGGTTCCTCACGTACACTACCCTTTCTATCCCTGAGCAGCCATGTCTCCCCCTTCTTCTTCTCAATCTGTTTACCCTTATCATTTGCTGCATCTTTCTCAGCCAACTTTCTTTTCCCTTTTGTTTTCACAATCACATCAGCAGGTCACACCACTTCATCATCAATCAACCTACTTTTCATCAATCCTTTTTACTGGATCAGAAGTTCGTTTAAACACAGAACTCAAAAAGAAAAAGATCATCATTAAAATTGACTTCCCGAGAAGGACTTGAGGGATTAGGTCCCTCATTCAGTTTGCACATTTACCAATTTTTCCATCCTTCAAGACTTCCACAAATCCAGCAACAATTTCAGCCTCACGCTCTAGAATATTAGATCTACCAGTTCCCTTTCAGTTAAACTTCCATCAAAATCTACCAAAGACTTCTTGGGGTTTTGATTCAGATGGAGTTAGGATTTTAGAAAGTGATAGAGTTGGGTTCACTTCTGGCATATTTGGAGAGAAGGATTATTTTTGAGACAGGGTTGATTTTGGTTTTGAAGATAAGAATCGATTTTAGTTGGGTGTGAGATAAAGAAGGGCCCTTTAGGGCAATAGGTCAGTTCAGAAAAGGTTTATCATTTTGGACTTCAAAACTTAGGAGAGATGCAGGAGAAAGGCAGAAATAAATTAATGACGACACTTCAGCAGCTTAAAAAGGCATATAAGTATTGAAGAGACTACTAACCAGAGTCACAGGAACCAGGTTCCTTGACGATTTTTGAAAATTTGAGCAACGACTCCTAGAAGCGCAATGTCACTCTTACTTGTTTTTGTCCTGAAACTGCCATATGCGTATACCTGTAACAGTATAAATTTGAGTTAGATGTCACCGAAAAACACTTTTTAGCAGTGTACCTTTCCTTCTTGACATAGCGAATCATCGAGGGACCGAGTCCCTCTGTTAAGCTTGATCAACCCCAACTCCAGACAATTTCCTTCAAAGTGTTCACTGCCAGAGCCTTGGTGAAGATCTCTACTACCTGGTCCTCCGTCATCCAGATCTTCATACAAATCAGAACCTTTTCAACATTATCCCTCAAAAAAGTGATGAGCACGTCAATGCGCTTTGTCCTCTTGTGTTGTACCGGGTTCAAGCTATAAATACACCAAGGTCTTCAAGATGTTTCTTGATCTGTAGTAGTTGAGCACAACAAGAAGCAACAACCACATATTCAGCTTCAGTAGTAGAAAGAGCCACACAGTTTGTTTCTTTGTACCCCATGAGATCAAGCACGACCCCAGAAAATGAGCCGTTCCAGATGTTCTTTTTCTATCCAGCATATATTCAACATAATCAGCATCAGCCTATTCTATTAAGTCAAGGTTATCTTCTGAGGGATAGTAGAGAACCAGGTCCTACATCCCTTTGAGATATCTTAGGATTCTCTTGGCAGCTTTCAGATGAGATTCCTTTGGATTGGATTGAAACTCGGCACACAGACCCATACTAAAAACAATATCTGGTCTGCTACAGAAGTGACTCTATGATATCTCTATAAATGGTCTGATTTATAGGGGCACCAGGTTCATTCATGTCTAGACAAGTAGCTGTGGCGATGGGAGTTTTTTGTGTTTCCAATTTGGGACTGAAGTTTGATTGGTAGGGGAACTGGACAAATTAGATGGATTTCCCTGCACTCCTTGTTCTGCTACCCGTGGAGTTCCTTGCACTGCATCACAAACTCTTTCTTCAGCTTCAGTGGTAGTAATTGGGGTACCAAGTTCCTCTTGAGAAGTGGAAAAGGATGTGACATTGTCTTCACTTGCCTCCTTCATCTGGCTCATCATATCAGCCTTGCCATTTGAAACATTAGATATTTCCCACATGCATCACACACTCTGTGCTCCTTGAAATTTGAATTTGGCAGACCACGAACCAGGTCCTTCTGTATCAATTTATTCAGAACCGAGAAGCTTGCATGCCCCAATCTTCTATGCCAATGTTCTGCATCATTATCAACTGCCTAAAAGCAACCCATATCACCAGCTTGTAGAGAATCAAGGTCAGCAACGTAGATATTCTTGTATCTTTTTGTTACTAAGACCACTTCGCCAGTTACCAGATTATTAACTGTGCATACTTTAGACAAGAACTCTACTTTGTTCCCTTTATCACAGATTTGAGGGACACTCAAGAGATTGTAGTTCAGGCCATCCACATAGTACACGTTCTCAATTGAGTGTGAAAGACACTTTCCAACCTTTCCGACACCGAGAATGTACTCTTTTTTTCATCTTTCCAACCTTTCCGACACGGTGAATGTGCCCCTTTATTCATTTCTGTTGGCCAAGTTCAGATGAAGTTTTGAAGATTGACAAAATGAACTCAGTCATGGACCAGGTCCAACATGTGAGACACAATGTTAATGTACTTATACATGTGAGAGGCATGTGGAAAAGATAAGTATCAAGGATCAGCAACAATATCTTCTGAGTCGATCGAAAAGGTTGCATAGGATAAGGAGATGAAGTCTCCTTGTGTGAAGAGAACTAAATCCGGATCAAGAATAAGGATTGGAGTATGAATTGTTCTAGGACTCGAATTTGATAAAGGATCAGAAATTGAGTCTCAATCAAACTCTGATTACTAACTCTATAAATAATAATGTTTGTTCTCTTTTACAGGGATTGCACAAACGCAGAAGTGAAACTAAATTGGGAGCAAAATAGCAAGGCTTTTTGCAAGCAATTTACGTGAGATTCAAGTGTGCATTCCTGAAGCTACTTGGACAAGATAGAAGAACCAATTCCATTGTGTCTTTCTTTTATTCTAGTTCAATTGTAGTAGGTGTTTTAAACTTGTACCTTTCATCTTTCATAGAAGCAATTGTATTAGGTACTTTGAGTATTCAAGTTAGAGTTAACTTGAAAGTGTCGCAGCAGTTGAGGCTGTGTGCCACACTAGGATTAGAGTTTAATCCTTAGGTTTACAAGAGTTTTGTAAATCCATTTTTGGCTCAGTGATTTTAGTGGAAGTTTAGGAAAATCCTACTGAGTAGTAGGTCGTATTTTTTTCACCTTTTGAGCCAGGTGTTTTCCACGTAAAAATCTCTGTGTTCTTTATTTTATGCACTCTTAATTCCGCAAACAGTAATAGTAAGTACATCTAGAAGAACCAGTTTCTTCTAGTGCAAAAATTAGGTACCACACAAATCACCCCTCCCCCCTCTTGTGTGGTATTGACGTGTAGAACATCAATTGGTATAAGAGCAGGTTATCCTTGAAGAGTCTAACACCTTAGGAACAGATCAAGATGAGTGCACCACCTGGAAACTGGAAGGGCAATCCACTGATAGGCCTTCACTCTTTAATGGCCAGTATTACTCTTGGTGGAAAAACAGGATGAGAGATCACATCATCGGAGAAGACTATCAGCTATGGGACATTGTCACTGATGGTCCCCTTGCTACCATGAAGAAGAATGCTGAAGGAGTAGATGTGCCAAAAAGAAGAGCTGACTGCAATGCTGAGGACTTGAGAAAGTGGGAAAAGAATGCAAAAGCCAAGAAATGGCTTGTGTGTGGACTTGGTCCAGACGAGTACAGTAGAATTCAAAGCTGTACTACTGCTAAGGAAATCTGGGACACTTTGCAAGTGGCTCATGAAGGAACACCTCAAGTGAAGAGGTCCAGAAGAACACTGTTGTATTCTCAATATGAGAATTTCTCCATGAAGGAAGGGGAAACCATCCAAGAGATGTATACAAGGTTCACCACACTGACAAATGAACTTAAGTCTCTTGGAAGGGTTATTCTTGAAGAAGACAAAGTTGAGAAGATTTTGACAAGGGTACTGCCAATCTCTTGGGAAAGCAAAATCACAGATATTCAGGAATCAAAAAACATTGCCACTCTTAAGTTGGATGAACTGATTGGAAACTTAACTGCCTATGAAATGAGGAGACAAACCATGAAGATGGATACCCCCAAAAAGGAGAGAAGCTTAGCTCTCAGAATTGCTGAAGGTGCAGATTCGGAAGATGATGAAGTGGCTATGATCACTAGGGATTTCAAGAAGTACCTGATGAGAGGAAAGGGTTCTTCAAGAGGTACAAACTTCAATAAAACAAGAGCTCCGGAGAAACAGACCAATGAGGGATGCTACAAGTGTGGTAAGACTGATCACATGATCAAAAACTGCCCTCAATGGGAAATTGAGTGGAAGAAAGAAAGAGCTGACGAAGGAACAGGAAGAAGGAACAAGTTCAACCAAAAAGAAACAAAGGTTCAACCAAGGCTATGGTTGCTGCTTGGGGAGAAACCTCAGATGAAGACTCAGAAGATGAAGCTGAGGAGGAGCAAGCACTAATGGCCATCGGAGAATCAGATGATGAACAAGAGGTAAGTATTCTTCATCTCAAAGACAAGATTAAATTCTTGTCTAAAGAAAGGCTGGCTGAGCTATTAATAGACTTCATTGATGAGTCTGAGATAATTAATAATGAGAAGGAAGTTCTGTTTAGGGAATGTGTGATTCTAAAAGCAAAATGCAAAAGTCTAGAGTCTAGGGCAAATGAGAGTGATAACAAAAATGCTGAGTTGAAGAACCAGGTTCTTGAACTTGACAACAGTGTCCTAGAGCTTAGGTCTGAAAACTTAAAACTGAAATTAGGAACAGGAAAGAAGAAAGCTGATCACACATATCTCACTCTAGAAGAAAATTTGGGAAAAATGAAAGATGAATTATACAAGAAAGATGAATTCATTAAAGTCTTAAAAGAAGATCTAGGAAAGGTAAAACATGAACTAGACAGAACTTGCAAGTGGAACAAGGCTTCTGATGCTCTCTCCTGGCTGCAAGAGCATCATAGCAGTAATAAAAGAGGACTTGGCTATGGGACTTAAGCTCCAAAATGGGATCCAAAAAGCAAGTACCTCACTCTTCATGAAAATAAAATCTGCACACACTGTGGTAAGACTGGCCATTACAAATTTGAATGTAATGCAAAAGAAAAGGCCAGTCAAAGAAACAAAGCTTTTGTTCAAGAAAAGCACAAGCTGCCTAGTTGGGCAAGAAAGAATCATATTCATCCTTTTGCCCATAGAAAGGGACCCAAACTAGTTTGGGTTCCTAAGACTAACCCCTGATTTTCTTTTGTAGGTCCAAGTGAAAGGGAGGAGCTAAATATGGTATATGGATAGTGGCTGCTCAAAACATATGACTGGGGACAAGGACCAGTTCCTTTCACTTGAGGACTTAAAGGGATGTAATGTCTCCTTTGGTAATAGAAAGAAAGGTGAGATCATTGGGGTTGGAAAGGTTGGCAAAACAGATTCTCATTCCATAGAGAATGTCTACCTGATAGATGGCTTGAACTATAGCTTAATAAGTGTGTCACGACTGTGTGACAGAGGTAACCTTGTGGCTTTTACCTCCACCAAATGCTTTGGGATTAACCTTACCACTGACAAGATTGTTTTGCAGGGAAAAAGGGTTAACAATATTTACATTGTAGATTTGTCCACTCTTTCAGAAAATGAACTCACTTGTTTAAGTGTGTTGGTTAATGATCCCCTCCTGTGGCACAAAAGACTTGGTCATGCCAGTCTAAATCAGCTAAACAAATTAGTCTCCAAGGACTTGGTTATAGGGTTACCTAATATCAAGTTCAAGGAAGACAAAGTTTGTGAGGCATGTGCAAGGGGGAAGCAGGTAAGGTCATCCTTCAAATCCAAGAAAATGGTAAGTACGTCCAAGACGTTGGAACTGGTTCATATGGATCTATGTGGTCCAATGAGAACCATGAGCAGAAGTGGAAAGAAGTATGTAATGGTGCTATTTGATAACTATTCGAGATTCACCTGGGTTTTATTTCTAACTTCCAAAGATAAAGCATTTGACATGTTTTCTGCATTTGTTAGGAAAACTCAGAAACAATTAGGAAATCAACTTGCATCCATTAGGTGTGATCATGGAACTGAGTTTGAAAACTCTAAGTTTGCAGAGTTCTGTGATGAAAATGGGATAGATCATAACTTCTCTGCCCCTAGGACTCCACAACAAAATGGAGTAGTTGAAAGGAAAAATAGAACTCTTGAGGACATGGCTAGAACTATGTTACTATCTAGCAAATTGCCTCACAGTTTCTGGGCAGAGGCTGTAAACACTGCATGTTACATCATAAATAGATGCATGACCAGACCTCTAGTAGAGAAGACTCCCTATGAGTTACTTAAAGGGAGAAAACCAAATGTATCCCACCTTAGGGCATTTGGCTGCAAGTGCTATGTGCACAATAATGGAAAAGACTCCCTAGGAAAGTTTGATCCCAGAAGTGATGAGGGAGTATTCTTCGGATATTCTTCACATAGAAAAGCTTGTAAAGTGTTTAATAAAAGAACTTTGTGTGTAGAAGAAAGTGTGCATGTAGTATTTGATGAAACTAACATTCTTTCTGAGAGACAGGAACATGAAGATGAAGCCATTGGACTGGTCAAAGACTTGGTTGAAGCATCAGCTCAAGTCAAAGTGACACCTACATAAGGAACATGTGATGGAACAGGTTTTTCCTTATAGGGCAATCTGACAGGGGGAAGAAATCAAAGAGGATTTGATATAAACTCCTTGAAGGAACCTGTTCATGAACCTGTTCCTCAGCAAATGGCTGAAACATCCAGCAGAAGCCAGTTGGTTGTGAAACCTCACAAGTATCAAAGTTCTCATCCCATTGAGAACATTCTCACTGATCCAACATCTGGAGTCAAAACCAGATCACAATTAAAGAATCTGTGTGCTTTTGATGCTTTCTTATCTATCATTGAACCTAAAAATATTGTTGAGGCTTTGCAGGATACAGATTGGGTGAATGCAATGCAGGATGAGCTAAACCAGTTTGAAAGAAGTCAGGTTTGGCACCTAGTTCCAAGACCCAAGGGCAGATCAGTCATTGGTACAAAATTGGTCTTTAGGAACAAACTTGATGAAAATGGAACTGTTACAAGGAACAAGGCATGGTTGGTAGTCCAAGGTTACAGCCAAGAGGAAGGAATAGACTATGATGAGACCTTTGCTCCAGTTGCAAGACTAGAGGCAATCAGACTTCTCATAGCCTTTGCAGCACATATGGAATTCACTTTTCATCAAATGGATGTCAAAAGTGCCTTCCTGAATGGCTACTTAAAAGAAGAAGTGTTTGTGAAACAACCCCCAGGGTTTAAAAGCAAAGAATGTCCTGGGCATGTGTACAAGCTGGACAAGGCTCTCTATGGACTCAAACATGCACCAAGAGCATGGTATGAAAGACTGTCAAAATTTCTACTAGAGCATGGGTACAAGAGAGGTAAAATAGATAGTACCCTATTCTTAAGGGAAAAAGGCAAATCCAAAGGAGTCTCACTTCACTGCTGTCAAGAGGATATTGAGATATCTTAAAGGCACTACTGAATTGTGTCTTTGGTACCCTAAAGGTAGTAATTTCAATCTAGTAGGATATGCTGATGCTGACTATGCAGGTTTCCTAGAGGATAGAAAAAGCACCTCAGGTATGGCACACTTCCTTGGTTCATGTCTTGTATCATGGGCTACCAAGAAGCAAAATTCAGTAGCCCTATCTACTGCTGAAGCTGAGTATGTAGCTGCAGCTTCTTGTTATGCTCAATTACTATGGATTAAACAACAATTGGTAGATTTTGGAGTTGAAGTAGGATGCATACCAATATTTTGTGATAACACTAGTGCTATAAGTATGACAAAGAACCCTGTTCATCATAAAAGGACCAAGCACATAGATGTTAGACACCACTTCTTGAGAGATAATTATGAGAAAGGATTAATCTCAATAGAATTCTGCGCTACTGATAAACAAATAGCTGACATCTTCACCAAAGCAATGAATAGGGAAAACTTTGAAAGGAACAGGTTGGAATTAGGGATGATTNGCTTTGCAGGATGCAGATTGGGTGAATGCAATGCAGGATGAGCTAAACCAGTTTGAAAGAAGTCAAGTTTGGCACCTAGTTCCAAGACCCAAGGATAGATCAGTCATTGGCACCAAATGGGTCTTTAGGAACAAACTTGATGAAGATGGAACTGTCACAAGAAACAAGGCAAGGTTGGTGGTCCAAGGTTACAGCCAAGAGGAAGGAATAGACTATGATGAGACATTTGCTCCAGTTGCAACACTAAAGGCAATCAGACTTCTCATAGCCTTTGCAGCACATATGGAATTCACTCTTCATCAAATGGATGTCAAAAGTGCCTTCCTTAATGGCTATTTGAAGGAAGAAGTGTTTGTGAAACAACCTCCAGGGTTTGAAAGCAAAGAATGTCCTGAACATGTGTACAAGCTGGACAAGGCTCTCTATGGACTCAAACAGGCACCAAGAGCATGGTATGAAAGACTGTCAAAATTCCTACTGGAACATGGGTACAAGAGAGGTAAAATAGATAGTACCTTATTCTTAAGGAAAAAAGGTAAGGACCTTCTTGTTGTACAAATTTATGTTGATGATATTATCTTTGGGGCCACCACTGACAAGCTAAGCAAAGAGTTTGCAAAACTAATGGGAAGTGAATTTGAAATGAGCATGATGGGTGAGCTTAACTTCTTCTTAGGATTGCAGATCAAACAGTCAAAATGGAACCATGATTCATCAGCAGAAGTACACAAAAGAACTAATCAAGAAGTTTAAAATTGAGGATTCTAAAGAAATAGATACACCTATTGCAACTGCCACTAAATTAGATATTGATGAACCTGGTTCATCAGTTGATCAGAAGTTGTATAGGGGTATGATTGGTTCACTTTTGTATCTTACTGCCAGTAGACCTGACATTGTTTTCAGTGTAGGGCTATGTGCTCGTTTTCAGGCAAATCCAAAAGAGTCTCACTTGACTGCTGTCAAGAGGATATTGAGATATTTGAAGGGCACTACTGAATTGTGTCTTTGGTACCCTAAAGGTAGTAATTTCAATCTAGTAGGATATGCTGATGCTGACTATGCAGGTTTCCTAGTGGATAGAAAAAGCACCTCAGGTATGGCACACTCTCTTGGCTCATGTCTTGTATCATGGGCTACCAAGAAGCAAAATTCAGTAGCCCTATCTACTGCTGAAGCTGAGTATGTGGCTGCAGCTTCTTGTTGTGCTCAACTACTATGGATTAAACAACAATTAGTAGATTTTGGTATAGAAGTGGGATGCATACCAATATTTTGTGATAACACTAGTGCTATAAGTATGACAAAGAACCCTGTTCATCATAAAAGGACCAAACACATAGATGTTAGACACCACTTCTTGAGAGATAATTATGAGAAAGGATTAATCTCAATAGAATTCTGTGCTACTGATAAACAAATAGCTGACATCTTTACCAAAGCACTGAATAGGGAAAACTTTGAAAGGAACAGGTTGGAATTAGGGATGGTTAAGATCACCTAAAAGGAACCAGTTCAGAATGCAATAAAAAAATGAAAAAAAAACATTTTTGGTTAGAAGTTCTGGTTTTATGTAAATATCTAGACTAATTCTTACTCAGTCTCATACTCTTATCAGTATACTCCTGTGACGTGTGTTTATATTAATTCATTGATCTCTTACAAAGTCTTTTTTCTATTCTGATATATGAAGCATAATCAAGAGGAGTTCTACTTGAAGAACCTGGTTCATCAGTATATGCTCATGAGAAAAGGTCAGGTATGTTTCTATACTTTGCACAATTAGAAAAATAAATATTCCAATTATGAGCAGAAGTCCTATCCTAATCAAACTCCTAAAAATCTAACCGTTGTGCATTGAACCAGTTTCATTCTCTTCGATCAATTACCTCTTAAAGACCGGAGTCCTAATGAGATTAGACCCCTGATTGACCATGCAAAAGAATGCCATTACTGCATCTAATCATACTCTCCTTTAAATACACTCCACATATTCCTACTTCACTCCATAACCGTCATTAAGTGTTAAACCCCTGATCATCCTCCATCTCTCCAAAATTCTCCAAAATTCCCAAAAATCCTCCAGAAATTCTCCGCCATGACTAACTCTCAAGAAAATCCTTTAACTCCCCCACCAGTATCTCCTAATACATCTTCATCTGTACCTCCTAGCGACAACCCTAAACCAAGATTCCGCAGGCAGAAAATGTTGGCTAGAAAGACTGTTGCTACTGGTGTTTTGAGAACAGCTCTCAACGAAAAATTGAAAGCGAGTCAAAGAGGGGGAAGCTCTGAAAAAGAATCATCTGACTCAAGTTCTGAGTTTGAAGATTTTGTCTCTGCAAGCGATGGAGAAGAACGTGGATCTTCTGAATCAGACAAAAATCAAGAAACCCCTAAAGAGGTAAATACATGCTATGTTTTTTCTAATGTAGTGGAGAAAGTAGATCATAGGTTTATGTTGGTGGGCTCTGTGAGATATGTAAGTGAGGGAGAATCGAAGAGGAAGGGAAAGAAAAAGAAAGGTGAAATTCTTGCAATTTGTGGAGGAGTTGAGGAGAGTGGCAACAAGCCAGGGGGAAGTGAATCTGGAGAAGCTGCTGAAGGTCTTGTGAAC